>NC_136483.1:181393742-181578742 GCF_053919585.1 Euprymna scolopes
AAGAGAGGTATGAATAATTTTGAACTAGTGCCATTATTGTTTTTCTTTGTATAATGTTTGAAACTTGCATAATTTATTTATTTGTTGAGTTTAAATTAAATGCTTATGCTTGATTTATTGTTTGAAATCCCTTTAATATTGTCTACCTTCTGGTTTGAGCAATATTCTTATAGAAATCTCAAAGATCTGAGGGGTATGAATAATATCGGGCACAAGTGTATATATATTATATATACACTTGTGCCCGATATTATTCATACCCCCCTTGAAAATTGAGTTTATTAGGTGTAACTTTTGTAAGAATTTATTGTTTACGTCCATATTGATACATATTCTTAATAAACCTCTTCTGATCATGTTCGTCATTTTAAAATCTCGGGATACTTGTAATAAAAGAAATATACAGCTATTTATAAAATCTGCAATGTTCAAAAATAATCATACCCCCTTATTTTTTCAGTATTAATCGAGTTTCTGACTGTTTGTTTTCTGTTTGATTCTTATTTTGAATTCTTTTATACAACCTTTGATTAATTTCATTTCGTTTTTTGCATTTTTCAGAAATTAAAATGATATCAACTGAAAACCAATAAAAGAATAAAAATTATTAGAATGGGGAAGAAAAAAGAGCTTAGTAATGATCTTAGGACTAAAATTGTGAATTCACATAAGGATGGTTTAGGTTACAAGTCAATTTCCAAGAAATTTGAGGCCCCTACAGCAACAGTACAGAGCATCATCAAAAAATTCCAGAGCCACCACACAACAAACAACTTGATTGGTAGAGGAAGGAAAAGGAAACTGTCTGCTAGAGCCACCAGGAATATTGTAAGAAGTGTTAATGCAAATCCAACCACCACTAATAAGGACATTTTAGAAAATCTGGAGTCTTCTGGCATAAAAATATCAAGGCAAACATTGCAAAGGACTCTGCATGAAAATGGTCTGAAAGGAAGAAGACCAAGAAGGACTCCATTGCACACCGGAAAACACCTTGCAGCACGTCTAAAGTTTGCTAGGACCCATGTGAATTCTCCAGAGTCCGTTTTCTCAAGTATTTTGTGGACTGACGAAACAAAAATTGAATTGTTTGGCCATATGGATGCTTCTTACGTTTGAAGGAAGAAAGGAGAAGCTTACAACCCAAAGAACACCATACCCACGGTGAAACATGGTGGTGGTAGCCTAATGTTTTGGGGCTCCTTTTCGGCTAGTGGTCCAGGTAGTTTGGTCAAGATAGATGGAACCATGAAGAAGGAGCAATATTTTGAGATACTCCAGAAAAACATTAGACAGGATGAGGAGAAGCTCCATTTAGGACCAAACTGGGTCCTTCAACAGGATAATAATCCAAAACATACTGCCAAAATAGTCAAGAAATGGTTTGAGGATAATCAAATTAATGTTTTGGAATGGCCTAGCCAGAGTCCCGACCTGAACCCTATCGAAAACCTCTGGCACATATTGAAAACTGAGGTCAAAAAGCGGAAACCTAGAAATTTGAGGGATTTGGAGAACTACTGCATTGAAGAATGGTCAAAAATCAGTGTTGATGCTTGTAAAAACCTTGTTGATAAATATCCCAAACGGTTACAGGCAGTTATTAAGAATAAAGGGCATGCTATTGACTATTAGTAAGAGAGGTATGAATAATTTTGAACTAGTGCCATTATTGTTTTTCTTTGTATAATGTTTGAAACTTGCATAATTTATTTATTTGTTGAGTTTAAATTAAATGCTTATGCTTGATTTATTGTTTGAAATCCCTTTAATATTGTCTACCTTCTGGTTTGAGCAATATTCTTATAGAAATCTCAAAGATCCGAGGGGTATGAATAATATCGGGCACAAGTGTATATTATATATAATATATATTACATATGTATATATATTATATATATATTATATATATATTATATATATATTATATATATAATATATTTTACATATGTATATATATTATATATATATATTATATATATAATATATATTACATATGTATATATATTATATATATTATATATATAGTATATATATCATATATATTACATATGTATATATATATAATATATATTACATATGTATATATATTATATATATTATATATATAGTATATATATCATATATATTACATATGTATATATATATAATATATATTACATATGTATATATATAATATATATTACATATGTATATATATATAATATATATTACATATGTATATATATATAATATATATTACATATGTATATATATAATATATATTACATATGTATATATATATATATATTACATATGTATATATATAATATATATTACATATGTATATATATAATATATATTACATATGTATATATATAATATATATTACATATATATATATATATATATATATATATATATATATATACATACGAGGGACCTACAATAAGTTGCCAGACGTTTTTCGTATTATAATAACTTTTATTGATAGTAGACACATTAAACTCTATACCCCTTCGAATTAACTTTCTTCGGCTGCAACGAACTTATTTTATTGTTGCTACAATTTCTGGAAGGCCTATTAAAGGTCTTTTGTGTGAGTGTGTCAATGACCCCCGTGAAAGCCTCTTCCTTCTTCTAAAGGGGTTCTTGGAGCGGAGAGAATAACCAAAAGTTACAGTGAGCAAGGTCTGGATAAAGTGAGGTCCTGATGGCTATCTTTGTCAAATATCTATGACAAAGATGGAGTTGAATTTTAATGCATATTATTGTTCTAAAGTGTCCTCGCGTTCAGATCGCATCATTTAAATTCACTAGCTTTGACAATATATATATTATATATATTATATTTTATATATATCATACATATATATTATATATATATTATATTATATATTATATATATTATATATATATATTATATATATATATCGTACATATTATATATATTATATATATATTATATATATATATATATCGTACATATATATATATTATATATATATTATGTATATGCATTATATATATAATATATATTATATATAGATTATATATATATTTTATATACATTATATATATATTATATATATATTATATATATTATATTATATATATATCATGCATATATATTATATATATATTATATATATTATATTATATATATATCATGCATATATATTATATATATATATTATATATATTATATTATATATATATCATACATATATATATTATATATATATTATATATATATTATATATATGCATTATATATAATATATATTATATATATATTATATATAATATATATTATATATATATTATATATAATATATATTATATATATATTATATATACATTATATATATAATATATTATATATATATACATTATATATATACAAGCATGGGTACTCAGCGTTGCCTGGGTTGACATGAAGTTCTGTTTCATTCTAATCATTTTCATCATGAGCAACGTGGATACCTCTACAACAAAAATAAAAGAACGGATGGAAACATGTAAATGTAATCGCCCCAAAAAAGAAGTGCGTGATACACTTTCCAGCAGATATTTCAGTAGAAGGGCTAAAAAGAGAAGAAACTATTCTTCGGATATTGAGTGCTGGAAAGATTCCCTTCCCTGCAAAGAAAAGATAATTAAAAATAAATATTTACAAACTTGTTTCAATAAAAAATAGCCACGAATGCCCGTGCGATCGCAAAAAAAAAGAAAAAGATCTCCCAAAAATGAATACCAAAAACAATTAAATGACATTTTTCGTCATCTTATATTTTTAATGTAATCCTCCCCCCCCCATCCCCCACAAAATTGAATTTGTCATAATTTGGGGTTCGTTTTGTTTATAAAATTGTTAGGTGATAGTACAGAATGGTTTCATAAAAATTGATTAAATTTATCGTTATTTTATGTTTCAAATGTAATTCCTGCCCCCCACCCCACCACAAAAACCTAAAAGTTTTTGTATTTGTCATGTTCCCCCCCCCCACCTCGATTGCCAAACTTGACAAAATGCTAGTAATTACATGTCTGGTTGAACGCTTTGTGGCCAAAAAGTGGGTGCTCATTTTACGTTAAATTTATATAGAAAAGTTATCCCCACGCTAAAATGTTAATTTTTTTTCCAAATTTCTTTTTTCACATTATTCATAAAGACTGCTTAAACGTATTAGGCCACAAAAGACCAGGTCTTAATTTTTTTGGTCAATGTAAAGTTAAAAAAACTTTAAAATGGCAACTTTTAATGGTTTTCCGTGGTGCTGAACACGAATATTACGTTTAAATCTGGGGCAGATAAGTAGTTTTTATAATATGAAGAAATTACTTTTTCAAAAAGTGGGGGATCACTTTCCTATATAAATTTAACGTAAAATAAGCACCTACTGGTCACCTAGTAATTTCTTTATATCATAAAACAAATTTAACTGTGATATTCGTTTT
Source organism: Euprymna scolopes (assembly GCF_053919585.1). NCBI lineage: Eukaryota > Metazoa > Mollusca > Cephalopoda > Sepiida > Sepiolidae > Euprymna > Euprymna scolopes. The sequence continues at coordinate 181,398,182 of NC_136483.1, forward strand.
CGTTACTCCCGAAAATTGGCGCTGTTTCTTTTTTACTAAGAGATGCGTTCATTTTTTTCATCTCATAATTTAGGACGCTAATTTTGCTGTTAGCATGCTTTTGTTTTTCGTTATTTTTTCATTATAGAACTTGTATAGTTGTTAACCGGTGCCTCTGCAGTTTAACATTTTAAAGTTTTCGGTAGTGCTGAAAACGAATATCACAGTTAAATTTGTTTCATGATATGAAGAAATTATTAGGTGGTTAGAAAGTGGGTGCCCATTTTACATTAAATTAATATAGGAAAGTGATCCCCACTTTTTGAAAAAGTAATTTTTCATATCATGAAAACTACTTATCTGCCACAAATTTAAATGTGGTATTCGTTTTCAGCACCATCGAACACAATTAAAAGTTATCATTTTCAAGTTTTTTGAGGAGTTGGAAAGAAACTTGCCATTGACCATTTCTTTTCTAGGGGTTAAACGACGCTGGGTCACGTCGTAAAAATTGACCATTGTTAATTTAAGATATTAAATAAATTATAAAGAAAGTATGTTTCGCAGGCAATTAAACACACTTGCTATGGTATAATTATTATAATAAATCCTGAGCAAAACCGATTAAATTTTATAAACAAAAAGAGCAGAGGATGATGGATTTTGTTTACATGTGTCTCTAACTAACTCTGCCCTCGTGAGGATGCAAGTAAATGAGGACATTAGTTTTAATTATTTTTGTCTAACAAATAAAGGTTACTTAAAAATTAATAAGCGGAAAAAATTCTCCGAATTAAAAATAAAAATAATAATTCAGTTCAGAAAAATATTTCGAAATGAAACAAATATTAAATAACGTGCTCCGTTTCAATTGAACTATCACACTTCTTTTCCGTTTTGGTTTTCTGGTTTTTGGTTTGAAAATGAAACGGTTTCAGATTTCAGATAAAATCAGTTAAATCAAATATAACTTGAAATTTAAATAAACTAAATAATATTTTTTTAATTAGTACAGATGAAACAAAATATTATGTCGAATAAGTAATGTAATCGAGGTAATTATTTAAATAGTTTTAATTTAATGTGATATGTAAATGTGGTTTGAAGAATGCTATATACTGAAAGTCCGTATACAATATAATGTCTCCTTTGACAGACGTATCCTAACATTGGCATTAATATTTCTTGACCAGGAGAGGTGTACACGCATTTGGCCTTTATATTTATTTAGCCATTGGGAGTTGTACACACAGACACACACACACGAACGCTATTACTTTATATGTAGAGATATATACTTATTTATGAATATGTATGTTTATTTTATTTTAGCTTAATTACCATATATATTTTCATAACTTATTATATATAGAGAGAAAAAGAGGGGAAAGAGATAGATACAATGATCCCCCCCCCAAAAAAAAACTTTAATTACGGGCTATAGCATAAAGCTCTAGAGGATATCAGTTTAAGAAAAACAGAATTTTAATTTTCTTTCGCTCGCAATAAGCTTTCATTTTCTCATACCTGTCCGGGGTTCGGAAGGAGATAGCGCCGCCTCAGGTGGTTAAATCTGTTCGCATTGCCAATAATTGCTCCAAGTCTGCCGCCTACATAACAGATAAGAGAACGCGTCCCAGTTTCATCGTATTAAATAGAACCTTTTCAAGTATTGACGTTTAATCATTTTTTTTCAGTCTCTCTATGTCAGCAAAATTAAATAAATCCAAAAATTTCAAAAAGAAAAAAAAAAGAAATTAGAAAAACAAATACATAGAAAACTGAGGAGAACTAACGAATTGCATCGAATTGCATCATTTATCCCGGAAGCAAATATCACGTGCCGCTGATTCACGAGATGTTGAACGCGATTTCGTTAATCGCAATCTTTCGTTAAACATTATCCTCTTACGTTTTCTGTAGCCTTTTCATTCCTTGCAACACCCCCTCTCTCTTTCCATCCAGGTTCTCGACAAATACTTACTTTGTTTCCAAACAAAATCAATGATAAGAATTAGGAAATTACTGACTATTTAAGCGTAAACCGTCCCGTTCTACCTTTTCTTTTCTTTGTTCTTCTACTGCGAGAGGGTGAAATGACCCCGTTAAAGAAGTACGTCATTATCACGTAATCAGAATGCCACGGATGAGGTTGAGTATGTTCTTATTTACTTGCTTCCCCACTAGGGCAGAGTTAGACACAAGGTCGTTATTTTTAAGTGGGGAAAATTCATCTCCCCGAAAAGGGGAACTCTGGATAGGAACAAAAATAAAAATTGTCTCAGTCATGAAGGATTTCTCCTTCTTTGACCGAGGACAAAAAAAAGGCGAAGTGTTGTATAAGAACGATCGATGTTCGATGCCTCCGTTCAGTCTTGAACGACAAAGGATACCCCTGTAGGGGTAGTTGCGCGTGTAATTATGAGGCAAGGGTCGCGCAATCCCTAACCACACCTCTCCTGCATACACTGTTTGGCTCCAGTGACAAGGAGAAGACCAGGACGACTGGAAACAATGTCGAGATAAGCGGAGAGCACATACAGCACCTGGAAGTCCCAAATGATCACCCATTTACTATTGACCAAGCTCATCGTTGCTTAACTTCGGTGATCTAGCGGGAACCGGCGTGTCAACGTGATTATGGTATTATTGCTAACATATCTGGACGCGCATAAGTTAATAAATCTGTTGTGTTGATGGCACACTTTAGCAATACGGTAATCTAGAAGTCATCCTGTGTGGCAATTTTAACAGTCGACTCAACTTGTCTTTATTTGTTTTCCTTTTAGTAGCAACGATGTTACCAAGACTCCTCAGCTATATCAAACGTATATTTATTTAAACAGAAGTAATGTCATCTCTTTTGTGAAACAAAGTTTGGACTCTCGTTGATTGTCTATAATATAAATTTCAATTGTCTGTTTAAATGTATTTGTGTATGTACTTATGTCTGTATGTTTGTATTTCTCGTAAAAACTTTCGACAGATCGGTATCAGTTTGAAGCTCGACCCATTTTGAAGCTCGACCCATCGGACGACAAAAATCGAAAAATTGGCTAAAAACATTAATTCCTTCACTCTCAACTAGGCACTTTCTACAGAGAAGGGTCGTTTTTTTTTTCGCCGATATTTTTGATAGTTATCGCCTCTTTTTGATTGTCTAACCTTACTTTAAACCTACATATTTTCCGGTTTGTCGATGAGCGCAACAGTTAACGAATCACGTGTTTTTTTCACTTTCTTTTCTTTTGTAACTATGTGTAAGATCGCCACCTCTTATTATTTTTTTAAATTTTTACTCACGTGGATTCCACATATGAATGTCCGTGATGTTCTTCAAATTGTTTTACGGAACACCAGTTCTTATGATTATGTGCCACGTTGCCATCATATCTCATTACTTGAGCTATGACAACAGCATATTGTTTTCATTGTTTTTACTCAAGTATATATCCGACACAATTAATCAACCGAGAATCGTATCACTCTACATAACATATAAGATATCAATGGATATATACCTGAGAATCAAAACAAAGATTATTACACATGAAGATGCCGCGTATAAAATAATATTGACAATATAGACTTACTTGGTATCTTTTTTACATTGGATCGTATATTCATTTTGGACAGCCTTTTTCCTAGCCAATTAAAACACAAGAGAGACTAGTGAAAGGGGATTTTACGTTAAAATAAAATAAGCATCAAGTGCGCTTGAAAGCCAAATTACAACGTAATATTAGAAAAATAAACAGATATTTTACTTGTTTGAAATTTATCACAAATATATTTCCAAGATATACTCCATCTTCGGTGTGTTGTTGTGTTTCATTTTTTCTTTTCTTTTTCCTTGCCCTGTTGTAAAGTTAGAAAAGGAAAAGTTTGTTTGTAAAGAGCCGCGCGTTGTATCTCAGCGGTCGTATTTTTAAATGAACTGTGCGTAGACAGCGCGAGAATAACGTCAATATAACAATAAGGCAAGGAAGAAGAAAAGAAAAAAGAAACAAAACAACACACTGAAGATGGAGTATACCCCTGAAATATATTTGTTATAAATTTCAAACAAGTAAAATATTTGTTTATTTTCCTAACACTACGTTGTGATTTGGCTTTCAAGCGCACTTGAGGCGTATTTTATTTTATTCAAATTAAAACAACGTTTCTATATGAACTCACACCCTTGACAGATTTTACGTTGTTTAACTTTAAATTTCTCACAATTTTTTTGACTGAACTTACCGAAGGCTGAAAACGCTGAAACTCGTTCTTTCGTTTCTTTATTCGTTGAAATCTATTCATGTCTACAATTTATATTCTCAACAAAACACAAATGCATTTTTAAATAAATTACTTTGTTACCCCCATAAAACATAAACAACTTCACTTTGAATTTCAGATGTGATGGAATTAAATCCTATGCGTTTCATTTGCTAACCTAACTTTTGTAATTTACTGAATGTCAAATTCAGTATTGCTAAACGTTAAAAGAACGACAGACAATATTGAAATAAGGCAAGAAATACAACAAAAACACTGTTGTAATTTCACAGTCGATGCCAGCATAGGAACAGAAAAATGATGTACTTCAAAGAGGCAATCAGTATCGCTATACATGCACAAAATACAAGGCTAGATATAATATATCAAATAAATACATCTTGTGTGGTGAGTTAATTAGATTTTGATTGAAATCGTTTTTAAAGATTTTCATTGCCAAGGTAAAATGGCCGACATACAAAATACTTCCGTTTTTTATTTTATTTTATCATCTTATTAAATAGCAGATAGGCAAACATCTAGTTTGGCCTAAAAATGAATAAAGAATTCTCACTAAAGCCCTGACGTTGATTCGCACTGCATTCTCATCTAATTTTTTTTTTAAATATCTACTGTGCTTTGAGGTAATTGCGCCAAATCCGAGGGTAATTGCGCCAACTAAAAACATCTTTATATGCATGGTTGCCAAAAGAACACTTTTAGCTAGTTGGTGCAATTACCCCAAAGTATAGTATACAGTTAGGCCCCAGTGTATATATAAGAAAACTGAAATGTTAATCTGAGATTTAAAAGTATGCAAAACAAAATAATGTCATTATTAAGAGTGACATAGATGTGTTGCACTCGAGCTATATTATGTGTGTAATTATTTACATCAATTATAAAGTGGTGTATTAAAATAAATAATTCCAACACACTTTTGACTACGAAATATGTTCAGTTCTGTTATTCAAAATTATAGTTCTTAGATTTGATGTTTTATAAAACTGAACGCTCAAAATTCGTGTACAAACGTTACAAGACTATTCAAAGCAGTGTTGATTCTGACTGACGCCGGTTGGAAAATTGTTTTACAACATAAAAGTAATTGAGTTTCCAAGCCTCAGATCAAAACTACCTACCAAAATTAAAGGAGGACTATTTAAGTCAGTAGACCGTCCACCTTGTTTTGGGTTGACTGGGAACTTTTCTTCAATACGTGAAAGGAAAACGTTTATTGATTGGCCGATCATAAAATAGAAGTAAAAAGCAAGTTGTAATTGACTTTTTCATGCGTAAATGAAATTCAAAATCGTTTTGTATGTATAATGTGTATTACATATAGACAGTAAATAATGTTTAGGAACCCAGCGTTGATTAACTTAATATGATATATATCGTATTATACCTATCGCTAGAGTTCCATATATTTTGCATAGTTAGGACCATTTGGATATATATTGGCACCTCTTTTGTGATGGGAATATATGTGAGGTCTAATTTAGATAAAATGTCTGATTTTATCGGGACAAAACAAATATGAATACAATCATGAACACACGTAAAGTGAACAGCCGTATGAGTTATAGCTTTAAACACTGGATAAAATCTTGGACTGATACTCTAAAAGAAATTCTGATTCAAAAGTACAATTGGTTTCTCACTATACAAGTAAAATAATGCAACGCAGAATCTTCAGAATCAGATTAATATGATTAATTGCCGATTCGACGATAGTTATTTTCAGATTATGGGAGATATACCGATTTTGGTTTGGGAAACGGTAGCTTATTTGATATCGATGGGGAAGGGCGTCTCCTTTGTGGGGAATTTAGACTAAAAACAGATCTTTGCGTCAATAAAGACAAAGCCGAATCAATAATGATATCAAAATAGGTATGAAGAATTCGATGGATAAAAAGATACGGAATTCAATAGCGTTTTGAAACCGAAAGTGTCCAGCTATTTATATATTTTGGTTGTCGAAAGTTCGTCCAGTTCGATACATGTTTCCTAGGAAGTTAAATCTGGACTCTTCTAGCTTCACTCGTTCTAGGTGCACTGGATCTATCTCCGTTTGCCACCAGGCGGTTTCGACTTTTTATATATATATATATATATATATATATATATATATATATATATATATATATATATATATATATACTTAATGCAACTCTCTCGAATATTATACTAGTTAACATAACCTATAATCAGTGGCGTAGGATCCCATAATAAGACAGTATGTCAGTAAAGAAGATTGTCTGGAATGAAGTTTTGTCTGTTTCTCACTGACATATAGCTATTTACTGTATGCTAAAAAATATGTAAACCGTTGGTTTATTAGTGATATGCTATTTGAATCAGGAAAAATTAATTTGCTAAGGAAGATTAATGTTTTCACTTTTAAATCAAATGTTTAAATAAGACTTTATCAACTTACATCGAACTAATGCAAATGGGATTTGTTTCAAAATTAGAAATACATCTTTACAGGTGTCACTAGTCTTGCGAAAATGTATGCGTTCTTTTTTGTCTGGTAATCTAAAAATTATAAGAACGATTAAAAGAAGAATAATTTTGTAAATTTATACTTAGAAATTGCAAAAGAATCAGCATAGGTAATTATATCGGCATCGGAAAAATATTGGAATCGCTCAATAAATTATTTGAAAAGAATTTCTAAATTCAAAAAATAAAAAACAAAGATATATATGTTTTATTTATTTAAAGGATATTTAGTTTACAATGAGAAAGGTGTTATGAAAGACGGGTAACTTTTTAAAATATTGTTAACCACACGTTCGTGTAAACACATCCAACCAACCAGGCAATCACTTAAATCCTGTGGAGGAACCTGGATACCGGAGGATATTCTACTTTAATAATCGCTTTTTCAAACTGTTTGTGTTTGGAATTCCCTACCGGCTCCCTGTTTATTTGAATGTATTTACATGAATAATTTAAATGTAATGTAACGGATATCTCGTTATTCAACTATTCACTTAGGAGATCCCTCCTCCCAATAATTTACGGCGGAACCCACAGTAGGTTCTTACGCTCAGAAAAAAAAATAACATTTCTTACAGAAGAATTAAGTAAAATGTAAGGTATTTATTATTCCCCCCCCCTCAAATAAAATCATAACAGTAAATTACATACCTATAATCTAAATAACATTTTATAGCACTCTTTTTAACTGCGTAATTCGTATCAACTCTTTACTCCGATGTGTTCTTTCAGCTTCTCAACACTCGACTCACTGTTTTTCCCAAATTCGTCCTTCTTAACGCAGTTATTTCCCTCATATGCAAATTAATGATTTTATATTTTTAAATTAAAACTTTAGTCGAAAAACAACGTGAAATTAATCCGGGAGTACGCTTGTTCAATAAGTATTATGCTGCAAAAATGCCGATCTGTTTTTTTATATAAAGGATATGAATGCATCTGGTTTACTCCTTACAAAAATATGAATAGTAGAACCGCTAAGGTTAGACGTCGAAAGATACGCAGATAGCCTCACGCTAAAGAATACCAGCTCCGATCACGACATTTCTTTCATTAAGGTGACATACTAGATTATAACTGTAAATTAGCCAGCAAAACTCAGCTACATCAAACGAATGCATCCCTTACGTGGGACATGTCAATTTTTATTCAAACAAAAATAATGTATTATCTTTTTTATGAAACAGTTTTGACTTCCGGAAATAATATTAAATATATTAAAAAAAATAAAAGTATAATTTCTAACAATAAATAATAATATATCAATGAACAAGATTCAAGTCTGCACAGAATATATACGTGTGTGTGTGCTTATTCTGTGCAAACTTGAACCTTGTTCGTTGATGTATTTTTGTTTATTGTTAAAAAGTACATAGGTTTAATAATACATGTTGAGAAACATTTTAATAATAGTTAAAAACATTTATTATTCGGATATGAAAATGAAATAGAGGTATTAGTCAATAATATGGGGAGTTTCGAAGAAATACATTCCTTCTCATCAGAGGGGAGGGGGGAGTTAGCAAAATGCATAAATAATTTTTCCTGTAAAGTATTTAATTAAACTAAGTATGAAAAGGATCATACTAGCGTGATATATAGATATATGTATATATGTATGTGTATATGTCTATATAATGTGTAATTATATATATGCACATATATATATATATGTATAAATAAATAAATAAATATATATATATATATATATATATATATATATATATAGATATATATTCAAATAAAAACCAGCGCCGTGGTAGAGTTCCATAGGCTGGAAGTTAATTTACATATTATTTAATTCTATTTAAATATGCACGAAATGAGTGATTATGAGGCACATTTTACTTTTTGTGAAAGCCTTTTACAGTAAGTTGGTGTAATGTCCGAAAACTATTATATCTGTTGTGAAAATTGAGTGTGACTGCAATCCCGGAAGTGGGCTGCATGTGCGAACTCGAAACCCGAGCGATGGGAGACGAGAAGGCGACGAATCAGCAGGTTAGATTGCGCATTAATTTGCATAAATGAGATAATATAAGACCGGGAGTAAAGATGTTTGAGAGAATCGAGTCGTTGAGTTCTCGAGAACCGGATGGAACCTGGTTAGAGCGGAGTGTCGCTGAGAATCGAGTCCAGTTTTTTTTTTTTCGATTAGAAGTTATTTTGGCTTTAAACATAGAACCAATGCGGCCGAGATGAAATGGGAAATTTTAGATGATTCGCGTCGAACCTGGAAAATTAAAAGTCACGTTGAAAATTAAAAAGCGTTGTCAAAGAGAGAATTGAATGAGTCGTGTCAAACTGCGAAGGTTGAAGATATCAAGTGAGTATGACTTTGTCTTTTTGTTGGTTAATCCCAGCGAGATTGGTTGGATTTTCTTAACTATCGTCTTCAAATGAACGTATTGGAATGCAGTTCGGTCTACTTGTTTGTATTAAAGTCGTCGTTTTTAAACGTGGAATTTGGAATGAAATTCGCTTATATTCGTTAAAAAAAGTCGTCGCTGAAAATAGAACTTAGATTCGATTCGGACCACCTGTGTGTATTAAAGTCATCGTTTTTCAACGAGGAATTTAGAGGGAAATTATGTTGTATTGAAAAGAAAAAGGTTATCGTTTTTAAACGAAAACTATTTTACTCGAGTACAATTCGAGTCGGATTTTATTGTGTTTGAAAAAAGTCATCTTTGTTAAAAGAAGTTGACATGCGATTCGACTTGTATGCATTGTATTAGTTTTTCAACAAAGAATTTAAAATGAAATCCTGCTGTGTTAAAAAGAAAAAGTCGTTTTTTAACGAAAATTATTTTATAAAAGTACAATTACGGATCGGATTTTATTGTTTGAAAAAAAGTCGTCGCTGTTAAAAGAACTTAAATGTGATTCGGACGACTTGTATGTATTTAAAGGTTATTTTTAAATACGGAATTAACATGAAATCGTGTTGTGAAATTTAAAAATTAATTTGTGTCTTGCCGTGTAGCCCCACTTTTGCTAAGTAGTATCTGCCTTTGTCGGAGAGTAGTGAGTGCTAGCTGTGTCTAGCGGAGTAGTGAGCGCTAGCTGTGTCTAGCGGAGTAGTGAGTGCTAGCTGTGTCTAGCGGAGTAGTGAGCGCTAGCTGTGTCTAGCGGAGTAGTGAGCGCTAGCTGTGTCTAGCGGAGTAGTGAGCGCTAGCTGTGTCTAGCGGAGTAGTGAGCGCTAGCTGTGTCTAGCAAAGACGGATACTACTTCCCTACCCAGTTTATGATCATGAGATCAGGGGGGCGTGTATTGAAAATTGAGTGTGACTGCAGTCACGGAGGTGGGCTTGATGTGCGAACTCGAAGCCTGAGTGATGGGAGACGAGAAGGCGACGAATACACAGGTTCGATTGCGCATTAATTTGCATAAATGAGATAATATAAGGCCGGGAGTTAAGATGTTTGAGAGAGTCGAGCCGTTGAGTTCTCGAGAACCGGATGGAACCTGGTTAGAGCGGAGAGTGTCGCTGAGAATCGAGTCCAGGTTTATTTTTTCGATTAGCATATATTATTAATAAAATGTTTTTAAAAAATACATAAATCAATGATTAATTTTATTTTGTATTAATGGCATAGGTTTTTTATTCATAAAGTTTGAAAGATAAAAATTTAATATTATCAGTTATATGACATGACAACATCACTTTAAATAATGAACTGTACGTTATTATATTGCCTATCAAATGCTATAAATATAACATGAAAATTGGCTAGACAGAATCAAATTTGATACTTCTGGTTAAGCGCTACTGGAGTAAATCTTAAGATTTAGAATGTAAATGTATAAAGAATTGTTATTTAGTATGATGAAAAAAATAAACATCATTTAGAAATAACTGTAAATGACTTTGAGGTTATTATTTTCACATATTTTCAACATGATTTGAAAATAAATCAAATCATACTCCAAATAATTACGTCCGAGTCATTTACAATTATTTCCAGATGATGTTTGTTTTTTAATCATACCAAATTATCATCAGAAACTATTATTTGTACCGAGATGAAAATTAATAACTATCCACAAAAGCCCTTTTCAAAATAAAAATAGGACAAAATAAAACATTCTAGAAAAATACCAGTCTCTTGACGAATAAAACTTATTGCCTGAATAGAACAGTTTTGCATGACGAAGAATTAAAATATATCATAATAAACGTTATGTCTAGAATCCTTATGTAAATTTGATTAAAGTCCATAAAAAAATTCGATTCTAGAAAATTTCTAAACTTTAAAACTTTTTATTTTAGAAAGAAATTAAAATTAAAATATATATTATTCACGTTGTATCTAATTACAATGGATCAATTTAAAACAAATGTGAGATCTTAATTTTTCAATATTAGGCAGTGCTCATAATATGCCTGCTAAATCTGAAAGACACTGAATTCTGGGGGATATTTACGAATTTTTGTCTGATATTATTGCTTTAATTTCGAAAAATATGAGCTTTCATAACTGACTTCCACTCAATTTTTACATATTTTGCATAAAATTATATTAAACTAAATATATCCTACAATATCTACCATTTGCCTCTGTTAACTGTTAAGACATTTGGTTTTACCAGATGGGGCTCTCTGAAAATGCCGGGTTCCTGAATAATATTCACCAACATTAATATTGTTTTTTTTTATTGTCTTTATCAAACTCAATCATGTTTTGCAAAAGTTAAACGAAAGCAATTTTCTTCCACAACACAATCAAGCCAAGAATCATGAATAACTATTTGAAGATATAAAGAACTTGAAGCATACATTTTCTCAAAATAATGCAACTGTAAAAGGATTGATACGCATTAAAACAAATAAACAACCCGAATTCATAATGTTCATTAATTTAGTAATCAGACTTTAGTCCTCGTTAGATCACCGAAGTTAAGCAACGATAAGCTTTGTCAGCACCAGATAGTTGATCAATTTGGAAATACCAGGCGCTGTATGTAGGAGGACGTTGAAACTTCCCGACAAGTATTGAAAAAAGACCTAACGTCCTTACCTCCCCTAATAGCGATATACAAGTGATTGGAGACCACTTGTGAATTTCATACTCCCATAGAACTTCCTACTTTGGAGGAAGCCGTTTAAACCCGCATAAGGTTAGTACCGTTTCTAGATAATTAAATATTTGAGTTGTGTATCATTATAAAGATAGTGAGATCGCAGATTAATTGAAAAATAAGAATTTGGCACCCCCTCCCCCCAAAAAAAACTAGTAATAGTAGAAGAAAAGCTAATAAAAAAAAATCTAACCGAGAAGCAACACTAAGAGATCGCGTGGGTTCAGTTGAGTAGAGGTGGGCGGCGATGAATCGCTCGCCTACGTCCAAATGTAAATGATTCAAGTCTAACCGTCGAAAGAAGACGATAGATAATTGGCCCGGCGTTCAATTGGTCCAAATATCGCGGACAATACATAAACGCTGGCTATGGACATATTAGACAAGACTTCAAAGTTCTCATCAATAGATTTGGCGGCCGTTTCGACATACGCCAGTGAATTAATTAGCAACAATAGGACATAAACCAGCTTCGACGAGACAATACAAAAGAACAAAAAAGTTGTAGATGATATATCTTTGGCAGCATTTACTAAGCCCGGAAGAAAACAAGAATGAACGTTATTTAGATGAGTCTATTTAGTCTACGCGGTTAGCATTAGTAATTGAAACTTATGCGTAACAACCCAACAGAAAAGACTATTTAAAGCATTAACATGACAAGCCAATAAAAATGCTAAGCGTACGACACTGCCAGTATTTAACTTGTGCACAACATCAATAAAACGTCCTACGACACCAAAAACCCTCTTACCTTCTCTTTTATTTAACACAAACAGATTTCCATGAACAGAATGTTTTTCAAGGACATTTGTGGAACAGATTACTCAAAGATTAATTCCGTGCATAATCTAAATATTAACACCGTAGTGTCTTTAACGTACTACGTACGTAGTGTGTCACGGTTTCTAGATTATGAATTATTCCATCGGGAGATCTTATTTATTAAAAAGGTGGATAGGTGATAACTAGGGCTATGACAACTGCATATTCCTTTCATTGTTTTTACTCTCGAGTATATATCCGAATCAGTTAAACAAAATTAATCAACCGAGAACCACATCACACTACATAAAAACATGGATGTCTTCAAGTCCAATGTTAACAAATTCCTAATGAACCGCCCCCTTAAGAAAACACTTCATCAAATCTCCACACTAACGTAATGTACTTGCTATAACTCTTATCCCTGAGTGGCTTCCGGGCCTTGATAAGTGGTGATCACTGTGTAAAAAAAAATATATATATATAAGATATCAATGGATATATACCTGAGAATCAAAACACGGAAAAGAATATGCTGTTGTAATAGCCCTAGTGATAACATATTACGAACATTAAATTAGTATATAGATACGCTAATTTAATGTTCGTAGTATGTTAGCACTTATGAGTAAAATCGTTTTCCGTTTTGTTTTCATTTTTCTCATGAAATAGTTGATCATTCAGCTTACAATTCATTCATCACCTAAACCTAGTGTTTGAATGTTTTTTTATCATTGCGAAGTGTTTATGCATTATTAAAAAAATCCTTGTTTTGTTTTCAGTCTCCTCATATAAAAGTACATAATTCTTATTAAAATTCATCCACCTCACTGTGCCTCATCTTCAGGAAACTTTTGTTTGGTAAATTATTGATATGAATGACAATCAAAAAGTAATGCTACCTATTTTTATTCCGCCCGAATGAATCAGAAGGGATAGCACATTGCATTATGACTGAACTTATGCATTGATGACGCGAAAGTTTTATCTTTCTGTTGCGGATATAGACGGTGTAAGACTAAGAAAGCGACCCTGCCATAAACGTGCCTCAGAAGCAGAGGTGCGTCATTTAATTCTTGGCAAAAGTGCAGTGAGAATGGTGGTGCCTATGTAGTAAAATTAATATTGGAGCACAAAAGGTGGCTCGTTTTAACGGTACAATTCCCGTATTCGTAACTCTTCAAAGTTTTATATTAAAAAAATTGGAAACTTGACTTTTGGAAAGACTGTAGTAAGACAATAGCTCTTATAGAAATGCGTGTAGTTGTCTAATCATGATTTTAAGATACTAAATATACAGACCGAAAAAAATCTCTCAAAATTTTTGTTTATGGTTGTTATTTACTAATTTTCACTTTAATCAAGGTATGTTGTCACTTGGGACTTGAGGGGGGCAACTATTTGGGCTCGTTTCTAACAGATGACTGAGCTGGTTTGTGCAGCGCGATTTCTGTTTGTATTACATTAAAATTCATGCAGGTTAGTACAGTCAGAGACAAAGTAAAGTGGTAGGAAATTCAAAAGTCTAGCAGTGTGATGAAAAAAAACTATTAGAGTAGGTTTTCCGGCATCTAGGAATTCTAACAGTAAGGCGGTGAGATTTTGCGGCTTGTCGAGTTAGTCAGGAATATTTTCATGGAGTGGGCACTATTAGTATGGCTTAATAAAATCGCATTTAATTAAAATACTTGTCAAACAGGCTCAGGTATGCGACATTGTGGCGATCGAACAGAGTTTGAAGGTTGGCTGATAGTGCGGGAAATTTTAGATTTGAAACTTTTTTTGTATGTGACCCGTGCTCGTCCTTTGCAGGGGATCCCTTTTTCACGTAAGAGTCAAGCCTCGGTCACAGACCCAAATCTGATCCTGTGAAGCGATCCCTCGCAAGGTATCTTAGTGTGGCAGGATAAGATATACAATATACATAGTTATATACAATTGTTCCAAGGTCAATGTTTATCTTGACAGACTCCGCTGAGTCCCAAATAGATTAATTTCCTTCTCGATATAGCGGTGGAATGATGCGGGAAGAGATGGATGGCAACTCTTCGATTGTGTTTGATTCTCTCCAAGCCTAAGCTCGATTCTCACTCAATCTGCGGTCTCGAAGCTGTGGATCTGTTCATATAGTGAAGTAAGGGGTGCACCGAGGCCGCTTCCTATACCAATCGCCTCTAGTTACGTCACCTCTAGAGGAAGACCCCATCTTCCCCGATTACACCTGCGATTATGCCAGTTCTCTAATGCCCCGACAGGTCAAGCCCATGACCTCGTTGGTCGGGTAACTGCACTCAAAGGGCAAACAACCCTGAGTCATCACTCGTTGGCATCGAAAACGAAATTATGTTTTCGTTGCGTCTCTCAAAATTACATTAAGTGGTCGCTTTCATAAAATAATGAAATTTATAAGTCCAATCTTTCTCTCAGCAGGTTCAGCTGCCATCGCCCGGACACACAACGATATCTGCTGGGTATTCTCCAGTGTTTCAGGAGTCTTTACCTTCTCCTGTGAGGAGCCCAATCGCTCCCTGGGACGGTCACGTCACAGTACCTTATCTAAAAGTGAGAGATTAGTGGTAGATACCCCAGCCCAAATTATGTATGTATGTCAACAACAACCTTTATACGAGCCTCGTATTGACTTATTCTTTACTCAAAAATGTAAATAAGCTGCGAAGACGAGAGTAGTACCATTAAAACAAGCGACAATTTATTTTTCTACATAGTCATCACATTCTCAATTCACTTTTGTAAGCCTCTTTTGATGCTTCGGTCGAAAAAGTCCGGAGCACGCTTTTTTACTTACACCTGTTGCAACTCTTAAATCGACAAACCCATCTTATGACTGTAGTGGCATTAACTACATTGGCTTCGTAAACTTTTAACAGGCGCCAGTGAATTTTGATCGGTTCAACTTTTTCTGCATGGAAGATCAATGAGGCCTCGGTTTTTTGACGTACGTCTATTAGATGTGCAGTTTTGTTGTTGTTTTTTATAGTCTCACACTGTTAATATCTGCAAGAGAGAGATGAAACTTTCAGGTAATGAGCAGATAAGTTATCATAGCAATGTAATTTGCAATGCTCGGTGATGCGCTCGGGTTGGATGAAGAAATAAGAGGCGCTACTTTTGAAACGTGTCTTGTATTATATTAATTTTTTCAAGATATTATTTGGCAATTTAAATAAAAAAATAAGAGTTGTATAGACTTTTTTTTACTCAAAAACTAAAACTACGAAGACGAGAGTAGTGCCATTAAAACGAGCGACTTGTTGTGCTCAAAAGTTTATTTTTCTACATAGTCATCATCATTCCCAATGTACTTTTGCCAGTCTCCTTTGATACCCCTTTTGATGCTTCGGTTGTAAATGTTACTCACATCTCTGTCGCCATTCGAAATTAGTAAAACTCATCATCCAACTGTGAAGACACCCATTGCATCGGCATCGAAACGTTTAACATGCCGAAGTGAACGTTGATTGAGTCATTTTTCTTTTAGGAATTCAATAAAGCACCTCTGCTATTGACGCACTGCAATGACAAGGCTTACTTTCTTAAAGTCTCACACCGTTAACATCTGCAATAGAGAGATAATATTATTTAATAATTTAAGTATATTTTATAATGCTATAACAATCATAAAGGTGTATGAATATATGCTTGTTGCAAGCTATATATCAATTGAAAACTTCAATAAGTTCGTACCGCACAAAGTGCACACATGTCTGTATACTTGGATCAAGTATATTTTCATACTAGTGTAACCGGATTGTTTATCGAGAAATTATTGGATTTGGCTGAAACGTAGGGACGTTTGTTGAATGGAGGTTAGATCCTTGGCACTGCAACCAGGTCTATTGAAAACGATAGGCAGATAACATTTAAGTTAAAGTATTTTCGTCTGTTTGACGAGTCTACTCTAATGTTTTGACGTTATTACTAATAGGAGGTAAAGCATAGAATTAATACTCTCCAGAGAACTATTTCAGATTGTGCCGTTATTCTGGAATTGAAGGCTTGTTCGCATTGTAGTCATGAACAGACAACGCATGTTTTTGTATAAACATATTTTCTGTTATTTTTAACATTTAATTCGGAGCAATTGTAAGAACTCAGGAGTTGAGGGACTCAATGAAGCCATTGCTAACGGGGTCTAGAGTTCAAATATTTTACGGTTGCTTATACGGTCAAAATTACAGTTGTTCGAATTCAAGTGCCGATTTCAACGCTTACAACATCGCTGATCACGATCATATAACAAATAATTGAGAAATGTTTCCTTGTAGCGAAGCAAATGGGGGAAAATATGGAGAATAAGAGAGAAGATAGATGAATATTAAACACAAAAAGACACAGCTACTATAATTGATTTTTGTACATGTAAAAACCTACTGAATATTAAACATGTATTTAACGCTATGTATTGAACACTTAATACTTCATAATGTATATAAATAAAATCAAGGTTTTGACATTTATATGTCTTCTTTAGAACACCTAAATTGATCTCGAAGTCAGAACATAAGTTGAACATTCTACATTTAATCTTATTTTTTTACTTATTTATTTATGGGAGTTTGAAAAAAAAACATTGGAATATCGAAACAAGTACGAAAGAATTAAAACATTGTGTGAGTTAATTGTAGTGCGTATTAGTATGACTTTATGCTGGAGTTTAGAAATAACTTTTCCCAGAGCTGCCAGATGTACTGGCGTTTAGATGATAGTTCTGTCGTTCCTATTTGCTCGAATTTTGTTATTGAAGTAAAAGCTGATTTTTTATGCACTTGGAACTGATCAAAGGAGGCAATTTAACAAATGTAGAAAAATGTAAAACGTTTTTTTATTAATGCAGGTGTGTGTTGAAGAGTTAATACGCTGCTATATACTCCCCTATTAGACATTTTATTTAAACTTTCAAGTTATTGCCTTGGCAGGCAAAACGTGCCCAACCACAATATAGCGATTTATCGTGGTCCCTTACTTACACATAGTTTTTATGCGTTGCTTTTAGCTTTCACCACACATAAAATGTATATTTAAATTAACATCATGTTTATGCATTGACATAATAATTTAGCATCAAATTTTTTATGAGGTTTGATATGCATTGATTTACAAATCATGATATGCGTTGACTTACAAGTCAATGATCCCCTCCCCCCAAAAAAGACGTTACGAAGTCGAGAGGGTAGGACAGTCGAGTTCTTAGAACCGAATTGAACAGCTTGAAATTTGGAATGTCGTACGAGCGCTGACAAAAAACATTTTTTAATTACAGTTTTGTAACGAGAAACTCAGAAATATGAAAAAATGCATGGATAAAAGGATCTTATGTATATTAAAAATAACTAATTAATTATTTAGCAATTGACAACTGAAAGGAATTGCATTGAAAATAAACAGATAAGCTAAGCCGATATCGGTACGCGCGTCTATTTTGGATACTGTTTCGTTTATTTATCGCTCGGAAAAAATCAGGGTCAGAGAACTCTGGCCGATACTTTAAAGCAAGTGTTTTTCAAAGGAGATAACTTTTGAGTACACATTTATTTCTTTTTAAAATATTTTTAAAAGTATTATCGATGACATGTATGTACCTAATGAGGGTAAGCTTTCAAAGAAAGTTTAAACTATAAGAAGTTTTGTTTTAAATTTCAAACAGATCTTTTTTATCAGTTGTTTATTTTATTATGGTTGCTATTACTCTACTAAACTGTAGTATTGTTTTACAAGTATACTTCTTCAAATAAATCATCAGGAGGAACCTTTTGACGAAGGTGACATGAAAGTTCTATTGTTATTAGACTGAGGACTTATAATGTCTCAGCAGATAAGGAAAAGCTAAATGTTAACTGAGATTTCCCGGAAGCGGTTGGAATTTATTTGCTCATGAATTCTTCTAATATGCACTTTCACCTACTCAACAAATCTGAGTTCCATTGATGCCAGAAGGCATTGCAAATCTTGATGTATTTGACAATTTTATGAGTTAAGTGACTCCAGGCTAGGACGAGTCCGGAACTCTTTTGTTTAATAAGAATTCTGGAAGTTAGCCAATTTGCTTATACTCGTACGCGCAACCAGTTTAAATATATAGATGGATGCATCTACCCGATGTCATCCAGGAAACATTTTTTTTTTACTTTTAATTTTTAACGTATATCATTTCTTGTACCAAACAGTATTTTCAAAATAGGATTAGAAAAGTTCCAATTAATTTTTATGGTATCGAATTCGCGCGCCTTTTCTGAGAGAAGATAAATATCTAATTTGATTGGCCGATAACTTACCTTTCTTTCACAGATGTGATGTTGCTAGTCTCAGTCTTTGATATAAATACTATAATAACATGTTTTCATGAGAATTGTCTGATCTATTTACTGCAACATTTATCCAGCTCGTTTTACTCGTTGTCTTAGTGGGCTCCATCAATTCACTGTTTTGGTGCCTTACTGTAATGCAGACTTGTAGCGTAATGGATTCTTTCCCCAAACTTCAGGTTTATGAAACTTTTCCTGGGGACAGTGATATAAAATATAGAAGGAGAGGTGACAGTGTAAAAATCAATACGTGTAAGATTAAGGTAATGTGGACATAAAATACCTATAGTCGTCGTCTTCAAGATTAACACCAACAGGCAGCTTTTGTATCTGCAAAAAGGCATGTTTTATTCTTGTTATCCTCTCACATAAAATGGCTTCATGCTTTTTCTCAATCTATGTTCAAAAACATTTCATGTCTGATATTTTTGACACTTGAAAATCATAATTTACTTTTAAAATAAGGAAGGTTTTTAATCAGATAATAATGTGTAAATAAAAACAGGTTGTGTTATATACAACAAACTGATTGTGAGACGTGGGCAGAGGAAACATTGATATAAAATACAGAAGGAGAGATGACAGTGTAAAAATAAATATGTGTAAGATTAAGGTAATGTGGGCATAACATACAGGGTGGCCCACTTAAATGTAGTAGAGGGGAGGAACATTCTCTTATTGTTAACTAGCATGGGTGCCCGGCGTTGCCCGGGTGTTTGGAGGTGTATGCTGAGCAAAAAAAAAAAGGGGTAATTTTTTAAACTTTGACCCCTTTTATGACCCCTGAAAATTTATTTTTTTGGCCTCAAATCAAGTTATTAAGTTAGATCCATGTCTACGGAACCTATATCCAAAATTTCAAGGGTGTAGACCCAAAATTGTCGGAGAAGTTTGCTAGAGTTCTCAAAACTCAAATCATTGAACTTTGATCCCTTAATCGCCAAATTTCTGGCTAACAACCGATCACATAGATTTTTCCAAATCTCAGTACCCTGTATAATTTCGAGTCTGTAGACTAAAAATTCACAGAGTTATTTCGTAGGGAAATGTACACAGACACACACACACACACTTTCACTTTTATAGATATATAGATTTAAAATTTGAGTCTGACAGAATGACAAAGTGATATTGCAAACCGATATATTAAACAAACGAACTTCAAAGAGACAAATGAATACATAAGTAAAAAAAAATTGTATTAGAAAACATTTCTTGATTATTCCACGTTTTTTTTTACGGACCTGACGACTGAGGTTCGCTCTTAATAAAAATTGTTTTTTTATAGTCTTAATTTTGACTTCCTTTTTCATAAAAAACTTTTAAAAAAATCAAGAAGGAAAAGAAATTTAATTTTATTCTTTTTTCATTAATTTCTTTCTGTGCAAAGCAATTCTTTCAAACTTAATCTGTTTCCAAAATGTTTTTATTTTATTCCCCTACCCCTTCATTCATTTTCCTCCGCATCCTGGCAAGTATTAAAATAAACCATTTATAATATTTATTTATGGATTTATTTACTTATCATTTCTTTTGTATCGGTAAATGAATTCCATGCACCCATCATGTTTAAGTTTGGGAGTAAAAAATGTACGATGAACAGAAGGATAGGGAAAATAATGTATATAAATACGCAATCATAGGTCATTATAAACATCATATATATTTGTACAGACAGCGTTACAAAACTTCCAAATTGGATTGAAATAAAGAACACGATGATTTATACTGAAACTCATCTAATATTAATAATAAAAAAATAATAATAAAACACAAGTTGTTTGTTTAAGTATTATAAGCAATTGAATATTTCGTTGTATTATAGATTTTAAAGATTAGAATGCGTTCTTTAATTACTTATAAATTACATTTTAAAAAGTGAAGGAACACGATTTGATTTGTAGTAATCTTAAAGTTTATTTAATATAATTAAATGAAAATTATGCATGCAAGAATATGAATATTTGAAGTAGAACACAAGCAAAACATTTGATATGAGTTAAGACAATAAACAAATATTAAAATTAAACAATTTTTTTAATCAAAATGATTTTTTTAAATCAAAATGAATGTTTTTTAATCGAAATGAACAATATTTTTTAAAAATCAAAATGAATATTTTTTTAAAATCAAAATGAATATTTTTTAATCAAAATGAACCACAATATTTTTAAATACAAATGAACCACAATATTTTTTCAAAATCAAAAACAATATTTTTAATGGGTTTCTATTACTGTACACATAGATTCGTTATCAAAGGCAAGATAAGTTACTTTTCTACCAAACTGGATATATTTTCGTATTTTTATTCAATGTAACATGTTTATTCAGCTCGAAAAGCATATTGTGTTTACCGATGTATTGGAAAATTCGAGATTGCGTCTGAGTCCCTCTTTAACACGGTAAGTTTGGCAAAAGGTGTTATAAACAAAAAACTGAATAAAATACTGTTAAACACTCGCTCAATATATGTTACCTTGACATATATTCGGCGGGTTTTTAATAGTATTTTTTCTAGTTTTTTATTTATAACACCTTTTCCCATACTTACCGTGTTAAAGAGGGAGTGAGGCGCCATCTTGAATTTTCCAATACATCGGTAAACACCGTATGGTTTTCGAGCTGAATAAACATGTTACATTGAATAAAAACACGAAAAATATATCCAGTTTGGTAGAAAAGTAATTTATCTTGCCTTTGATAACATGTATTTGTTATATATTTGGTTTTTGACAACTTTTTTCGAATCTATGTGTACAGTAATACAAACCCGTTTTTTGAGCTGAATAAATATGTTACATTGAATAAAAACACGAAAAATATATCCAGTTTGGTAGAAACGTAACTTATCTTGCCTTTGATAACATTTATTTGTTATATATTTGTTTTTTGGCAACTTATTCGAATCTATGTGTACAGTAATACAAACCCGAAATGAATTTAAGACCACGAGTGAAATGAGAAAATGAAGAAAATCACATTTACTGTGTGTGTTTACTGTTTATGTAAGTCAGCGGGTTTGGTTGCCATAACAACGTGACAGTAGTGAACGTGTGTGCGCGTGTGCTTGCTAGTAGTACTAATAAGTTTGTAGGAGCGTTTGATTTCGTGTAGTTTAGTTTCGTATATAAGTTTCGTATTTTTTTAATTTGTAAATAACAAGTTATGAAAAAATCAAACCCTTCCAAGATGGACAATAAATAAAGCCATAATATTTTATGGTAACGGTAAGAGCGTGAGAACCATAGTTTTTTTAGGAGATGTGATTATTGGATTAACCAATCAGAAATCGTCTGTGGCACACACATCTCTGTTTTTATATAGATTATATGTAGTGTTATAAAAGATGCTGGAAGTGCTCACCGTGCACATCTATGCATTTCTGGGAAAGTTTAACAACATTTACAGATGCTGCCTATAGATCTCCGGTGATTCTCTTGATAGCCTTGGTAATGTTCTGTTTCAGTTGGTCTAGATTGTGAGGATTATTTGCATAAACTTTTTGATTAAAGTCCCCAAAGATAAAAATCACATGATGACAAGTCCGGAAAACGTAATGGCCACACCCCTTTGCTTATTGTTCTCTCTTCCGTAAACATGTCATGAACTCGTGTCAGTGATCTGCGAGACGGGTGGCATGTAGTGCCATCGTGTTAGAAAAAGAGTTGCATTTTGCCTTGTGGTGTCAGTATATCCTTAAGAGAAAGAGATGGAGCTACTTTAGGTGTAGAAATGAAAGTTAGCAACATTCAATCTTTTTGGTTGCTGTTTTGTGTCTTTATTTATTTTCTGACAAAAATATCTTCAAAATGCCAGATGAATTAATCGGCGATGAAAGCAAGCAAGTGAGTGCAGTTTTATGTAACGAAGGAGCCTGACAAGTTACAGGCGAATCGTTTTAAAGAGAATAATGGCTTCGTGACATTTAAGGATAAGATATAATGCCATGCATACTAATCTGATGCACTGTATAGATCTTGATATTTGAGAAGTCATTAAGAGGTTAACTGATATCATGTATGGCTATTTCGGGGATAAAACGATAAATATATTCTTATGTGAAACACATTTGTATACATGCTTAATGTTTGATAAATTATTTTGGGCTATTTTACTTAGATGTTTGGGATTTTCTTGGTATGATTTCTTACTATGTCTTTTATAAAGGGGATGAAATTGATGCCCTTTTTGTATAATTGCTTCGTTGAGGTAGCGTCAGATCCATTAAAATTTGTTTTGTTTAACGCTTATTAATATATTTAAAATATGAACGAATAAAATGATACTTGAGCGAATGCTTACCAATTTCAGATTCAAACAACGAACTTCTTTTATATATTGTGTGGTATGGTTCAGACTTGATGCACCCGCTTTTTTTTAGCGATACGAGTGTAAATACGCACTCTTGTTAGCCATATCTTAATAAAGACCAGACGTGCTAAATGGACGCCATTTGGAAATAAAGTATCCTGAATCATTCCAGTGACTTAGATTTTACAATTGGTTTATTAATGCAACGGTTCATAAAAGCGCTCGTCTAGTTACAATCACTACCAAAGATTTCCCTACTCTATATGTAGCATATATGTACTATATATGAACGCAGATTTTATGAAAAAAGCTTCTTTAGTAGAAATGATTACCCGTGGAATACCGTTCCGTT
The DNA here is from genome assembly GCF_053919585.1 of Euprymna scolopes. Lineage (NCBI taxonomy): Eukaryota > Metazoa > Mollusca > Cephalopoda > Sepiida > Sepiolidae > Euprymna > Euprymna scolopes. The sequence goes on from NC_136483.1 coordinate 181,421,769, forward strand.
GATATACTTTCCGACTGACTACAATCGGTTGTCTTCAAGTTTAATGCAAACAAGTTTTTGATGTGTCATACTAAAAAATTATCACATTCAACCCAACTTTCACCACTATCGATCACTACACTGTCCTCTCACATTAACTCTTATCGTCAAGTCGCTTTAAGTTTTTGATAAATTGTGACTACAGAAATGTTGGCTTAATTTTATATAATAAAATGCTTGCAGAAATTCCCCTCTGGAACAAATTACCGTAGGTTTGCAATAACAGATACCACATACATATTTATTATGTCTTCATTGTTATACACCATCTAATGTAACTTTAGAACACCGTTTTATACACATTTATATGTTATAATAAAATCTTACATTACATCTTAGCAGAAACATCATCACGATCGCCAATATCTTTAGAGGAAATAGTTCCTATTTTCCCTCTAAATCAAAAGTCCTCCCACTGCCCCCAGTCAAAATCGTGAAGATATATACACATTATAACTATATTGCCCTGACACCCTTCTAAACGGGATCATACACTCATAGGCATACAATTACGTTTCCACTTGCCGATTCAAATAATAATTTTCCCCACTAAAATTCCAGCTATTCTCATCGGCTGAGAGCATAATATAATATTCCAGCATAAACACCTTACAAAAAACGAATACGTCAGACCTTTATAAATATGGTCAATTTCTCTACACGAAACAATATTTTTATTAATATTAAACCAAATATAAAATTATTAGACGCTTATAATAATAAAGTAAAGTACTTATACCCTCACGTTTACGCGCATGAAACAAAATGCAGACGATTTCCGGATATCACTTTCTTTTTGTCTTTTTTCGCTTACGATTATACAGAGGAAACCGACAATGGTGCTATGTTTTTTTCTGTTTTTTTTTGTTTGCTTTGTTTTATAACGAGCCGTTTCCTTCTTTATACGTTTTTGTTTATTTACATTTTTTTCGTTACCTATTTACACATTAATATATATGCCCCCCAAAAGTGACCCTGCTACATAATAATTTTACGGTTACCATTGTTTACTTTGCATTTTCTACATAAGCAACTTAGAATTCAGCTGACGACCCAATATCGTATGCATGTGTTTGATTATAGATAAATTCAAGACACTTTCCTTTAATATGACGATTTTTTTTCATTTTGTCGTATAGTATTTGCACCTCTGGATCCTGACAGCGATGATCAAGGTTAAATATAGAGCAAATATTCTGCTCCCCAAATACCCCCCTCACAGGATTGTGTGCCCATTCTAAGAACTGTTCTTGATATGATAATGTTGCAGGTGACAGAGGTTCGGGTGTCCGTCAAGAAAGCCGTTCTTAACATGAGGTTGAGGGTTGGGCAACACCAACCACAACAACAATCGCCCTTTATTCTTTTTACAGTGGGGGCATGTTTAATTATAGACGATGTTTTTAAGGTAAATCTTTACCTAATATCCACCTACACAGGTTCCTTTTTTATTCAGAAAATATCATTTACATTTGGCGGATACAAGTAGTTTTGAACAAATTTGAAAAAAATCTGACCATCACTGCCACCCTAAAATTTCTTAGATCGTTCAAAGTTTTTGCGTGTAGAGATTATCAAGGTAAAATCTGTGACAAATATTTTGGACAGTCACCCACTAAATAAACGAGGTGTTATTCCGAAAACCATTCTTAACAAGGGGATGTTGCCGAGAATAATTCTGAAATTCGTTCTTAACATGCGGAGGTTGAGGGTGTCTATTCCGGAAGCAGTTCTTAAGATGAGGTTGGCTGTTGGGCAGTAACAACAACAACAACAACAACAACAACAGCAACAACAACAAAAACCGTACTTCAATTTTTCTACGAAAGGAGAGGGGGCATGCTTCCCCCGGGCAACTTCTAGTAAGAAAATAAAATGAAAGTCACATCAGGTGTTGTAACTATTTAAAAGTCAAAGACTAGCGACCATTGTGATAGGAAATAAAAATAGCTGACATTTCAAGACGAGAGCGGCGACAATATACCTAAACACTCTTTTCTAAACACAGAACCAGAATCGGTGTATGTATATTGTACAAACATATTTCATGATTCTAAATAAAAATGTCATAACTATGTTAGAATTCAACTGGCTTGTACTTATAAGTGTAAAGCATTGACTAGGTGGGACGAATATTCTAGCTACATAGAACCAATAAGAATATGAGTTTAAATTAATTGCGTTTTTGTAAATGTAATTAATTATGGAGTTTCTACAGATTTTTTTAAACTAACATATTGATAACAAAATTTTGACTGTCTTTTTGTTGGAATTGCTCAACTTAGATTAGTAAAGAGAATTAGTCTAACTTTTTATCTTTAGAACTACTGCCGCCTATCTATCTCTCTCTCTCTCTCTATATATATATATATATATATATATATATATATATATATATACACTTACTATTCACGTTCGTATCAGCCACTCTATGAATTCCGCCTGAAACTGATACGCAGTCGAATCGAAAGCGCTCGTGATAACTATAGAAATTTCATTAATATTTCCGATTTTGATATTAAAAAACTATACAGAAAATCTAAATACATAAAAGAATAATGAAGCCATGTATCTCCTTGTATTTAATAATGTCTGCGTAAATGAAAAAATGCTGCCATAATATACCAATTTCATATATATATATATATATATAACTACATACATATATATATATATAACTACATACATATATATATATTGCATGATTGCCATTTTGTAACATTCAATTTTCTGAGGTCGCTTAATCCAAAAAAAAAAAAACGAGAATGCATTAAACGCAAAATAATATTAATACTAGAGAATATGTGCTTACAAATAGCGGTTCGTCAATCGGAACGACGACGATCATCTGATCATTCTAGGAATAATGGATAACTGGGAGTTTAAAGTGAAGATGAGTTGAGTAAACCTAGCATCACAATCTCGTCCTAACAACCCTAATCCACCAGCAGGACAGGGTCGAAACAGTTAGAGGCTAGCTGGATTGCAGGAGCTGTCGTAAGTTTTGATGTCCTTCTACATGCAGCGCCGTTTATCTCCAAATAACCACGTATTTAATAGTGGCCACGTTCAACATTGCTTCACTTTGCTGATCTAACGAGAACCGGTGTGTAAAGGCAATTAGTGAAAATTTACATACACACACACACACACACATTTATAGGGTGAGTCATGAGAAACGGAGGTTTTTAATTCACCATCTTTCACATAAGTATCATAAGCTAACACACGGTGTGCTCGACTCCACGGTAGAATGAGGGCAATGAACTAAAAGGAAAAGCAATTCAAAATCAATAACTAACCAAACAAAAACTTAGCATAAAATATAAACAAACTAAACGGCATCTTAAGCAGGTTTAAAGACTACCTTGCTCACACCCTATCCCTAAATCAAGGAGAGCAAGGAGCGTTCTAAAAACATTTGTTTCTCCTGACTCACCCTGTATATATATATATATATATATATATATATATATAACACTCTTTGAGAATGTGTACACCTGATTCCCAGAACAGAACATGTTTTCAAGTACTTTTATATTCCTTATACAGATTAAAATAAACTTTCTGGATAAAATCCTGTTTTCCTATTCTGATCAAAATTCATTACATGATTTTGATTAGAAAGAATCTCTTAAAATGAAGGATTTTAATAAGAAATTGAACTTCAGCGAATCGTGATTAAATTTCTATCTCGTGATTAAAACTCTAGTCAAATGTAAAATATTAAAATAGGTTATTCTCATAAAACCTTTCAAGAGAATCATAAAAATTGAAATTTCTTGAATATCTATAAATTAACGTTTCACAATACTATTATTATTAAACAAACATTGGAGACATCTGATTCTAACGAATACTTTCTACATCTTTTATATTATTGTTTCATAAAACCAAATTAAATATAGCTCACATTACTTATATATAGTAGCTAGATGTCCGGCGTAAAATACGTTTAATATGAAATTTTAATTCATGCAAACTTCAGATATGTAAAAGCAATTCTACGTTATATAAATTACTGTACCAAATATACAATAGTAATTTAAAAATTAAAAAATGACTTGGGTGCTATCATCAAGAATCGAAACCGGAACATGTCGCTCCACCCAAGCTAAATCCACATGAATATCAAAACTTTATAAATAAACCGACCTAAACGTATGCACAGAGTAGCACTTAAAGTCTACGTACACGTGCCGAGTTCCAAGTTTTAAATTTAGACTCATTAGCAGCTATTTTCATAGACTTAAACCAAATCATTATTTGTTTCGAAAGGTTTGATTGCTTGTATACCAAGTTTCATGTCTTTACACTAAAAATTGACAGAGGAGTTTAACAGAGCCTGTTTTTCAGACGAACAAGTCACTTATTAAATATATATATATATATATATATATATATATATATATATATGCATAGATTGTATACTGTACGAACAGCAAACGAGCATTTGTTTAGCATATCACTGTATATTTTTCATTATTCCTTTTAACAGAAAGCCAATTTCTATAAGAAATTGTTCTTTGAATTATAATTACTCTCATGCACAGCCTAAATAAGCCTTATCTATTAAAATGTAATCACTACTTAGACCATAATCCATGTGAATTCAAAGCTTAGGTTTCTTATTCCACGGAGGACAATCCGGCACTCAGACGGACACTTCGCTTTATTTATTAGGTTAGGTTGAAGCAAATCTACCCAGGACAGAATTCAAAATTCTGATGCTTCTAAATTTTATCTTGATAACGAATATGTATTCCCCCTTCACTGCAAACTTTTCTATTACTCTATAAAACTTTGAGCGTTCGTTTTCCTGTGATTTCAATGACATCACTGTTTAATATGTCGTATACATCAAGTCTTGGGTCGCCCATGCCAAATTTATTCGATAAGATCAAATGCTCAATAAATTGCAAGTGAAATATGGCACCAGCAAACATTGTTTCGATTCTTTTTTTAGATGAGGTTTAATTTGTAATATTTAACTTATTCTGACTATCACTCTCATCTTGGTTGTTATTTTTATATTTAGTTAAATCGGTAAACGAGAAGAACAGCCGACTCAAAATTTGCATTACATGGTGTACTGTAAAATTTACTTCATGATATTATACACTTCTGGTTCGGATCGCTTACTCCTGTTGTTTGCCTAGTTTTGTCTTAATTTGAATTACCTTAACAATTGGGAACTACTTCCCGGGGAAGAGAAAGGATGCTGGAAATGGAAAAATGGGAATCATTACCTGTTATACATAAATCAAAAAAATTTGGAAGGAGGTAAAAAGCAAAACAAAGAACATAGCCATGGCATGGATCGACTACAAGAAAGTCCAAGACAGAATTTTTCCAGCATGAATGATTGAATGCTTAAGGATGTACAAAAATAATCAACCTTATTAAGAGGACAATGGGAACATGGAGACTGGAGCTGACAGCTTGAGGGCAACACTTAATAGTAGATAAGAATACAGAAAGACATATGCAAAGGATAAACTTTATCACCACTGCTGTATATCATAGACGTAAATAACATTACAAAAGTGTGATACCGAAGTTTTTTATCGTGAATTTGGATAGAAGTAGAATAATAATGCGAATAATTATGGAACCTGTTGAAATTTCACATCGGACTCTTTTATATGTAATATATTTATGCTGGTATTCTGTGGATGTTCAGCGTAAATGAAGACGTCCTGATATCATTGTCGCACTTTTCTAAAATTGCAAAATGATTTATCTAAGCTAGCAGGGACTCCTAGCGTATTCCGATCGTAAAATACGCTTAAATATGATATTCTAATGTACGCAGACTTCGTATATATTATTTCAGAGACACTTTTCTACCGATTCTTATATATTATAACATTGTGATTTCAAAAGTAAAAATATCTACATTATTTGAGTGCATCAGCTTGAATCAAAACTGAAACCAAAACTTATGAAGAATATATATATAACTACTTCATTTACTCACATAAAATTAATATACGAAAGTATAAATTTATGCGTAAACTTTAAGCATTTACTTCAAAAGTGCTCAATACGTAGGTAGAGCTAGTTAGTAAGTTATAAATATATATATGGCGATTAAGCTGCATAGAATATTCCCCGTTTCTAGGACTCTACTCTAGGACTCTTCAGTGGATGAAACGCGGAATATTCAGTGTAGCTTAATCGCCATATATATTTTATAAGTCAAGTGCCATCAGCTATAACCGAAACCAAAACTCATGGAGAATTCTTGGTAAAATTATTAACTACAAAAAATGAAAGGTCATAACAATTAAACGACTGTCGCTCGGAAGAAAAAAGATGTAAGCCTGACACACAAAATAACACGCATGCTATCGTATTGTTAATAAAGCTCGTACTTCTCCAAGTAAATATTATTTTCTCAATTATCTTCTGTAGTCTACTGATCAGGCCAAAATAATAACTTTATAATTTAGAAAGCCATTCGTAACGTTGTGAGGAAACTGTTAACTATTCAGTACTTTGACGTACATATTATATAAATAAATTAATAAAATTGAGGGGCTGGAACTAATGTCCTTCAGTTATTTTACGAATGGAGTTCAATATCGGGAAGTGAATCTGACTGAACACCGTATATTTCAAACTTTTAGTCGAACGTTTTACTAGTTCTCTTTAGTATAGGCGATAACAATAAAGAATAAAATAGAAGGATGCTGTAGTTTTCTTGAAGCATTGTACGTAGTGTGAAAGGAGTTGCGTTTGAAGGCTATATCAATGCAGTTCGTAAGAAAACACCGTGGACGTGAGTAAGTATATAAAGAATAATGATAATATTAGAAGAAATTTTCAATATTTTCAATTATATTACATTTATTTGCTAACACAATGTGTCATACAAGATGGTAGATGTTCATGTCCCTTATTTTCGAGAGTAGTATCTCTTTTTCAAGGGAGAAAAAATAGAGATATTAATACCTACCATCTTGTATGACACATTACGTTGGCAAATAAGCGTAATATAATTGAAAATTATTGATAATTTCTTCTAAAATATTGTCATTATTTTTATATACTAAATCGTGTCTACAGTGTTTCCTACAAACTGCATTGATATAGCCTTCAAACACAAATTATTTCTGAAGAATAAAATAATAATTAACACTTATCGAACGAGAAAAATCTACTTTTTGATTAAATAATAGATTGCATTCAAACTTTCTAATAAGATCCAGAGTTTTCCATAAATATTCCGAGGTTTGTGAAGATCCACCTGAAAATAAAATGGGAAGATACCTCGGACGAAACGTTTTCAAATTATAACTAATACGAGAATAACACTCATAGTAATCGAAATAATAATGAGTATACAAAAATCATTACCCTGCTTCACTAAAATAAGATTCTTTGCTTTTATTAATTAATAGCTGTTTATTCCTCGAATTACTAGGGAGTCATTTTACTTTCATTTTTCCCCATTTTCATAACTATGCAATTGTTTTATCAAATTATTTTTAAAACTAGCAGGGCCAGTTAGAATTCTACGGAATGAAAAATATATTTAATCCAAAATATCTTTTGATAAAACTGATATCTTAAAGCATGCAAAAATTGTTTTTAGACAGTAAAACGATATCACACAGCAAATGTGCGTTTATGGGATTTGTAAACTCCCAGCCTATCTCGATTGTCGCCCTTTAACTCAGAAGAGCGACCTAGCTACGTCACTTCCTGTTCCCCATATTTCTTCCTCTTTTGCCCTGGACCTTCAAGCAGTCAAGATGTAACAAACACCGCTCCGAGTGGCATGAGCCACCACAGCGTTCTGACTAGCCAGTCAGCCTTTCACAGCTACCGATCACACAATTACAACAAGTATCATATATTATTGTTATTCGACATCAAAGGACATCACTCTCATATATTTGCCCAGCATTACCATATTGGCCTCATGAAAGCTAAATTTCGCAAATTCAGCCTTTTTTGAAGCAGATTAGTTTTCAAAAATGTTTTTTTTTTACATAGGCATGACCACTTATCCAGGCCAAGAGACCACTCGAGGATAAGGTTTAAAGAGTGTACAGTAGAAATTGGGCAATATAGTAATCGTTAGTAATGGAAATTCGGTAAATGTGTTAACTTATATGGAACGGCTCATCAAAAACTTGTTTACGTTAGACTTGAAGACAACCATATTGTAGTCAGCTGGGAAGCAGGAAAACGGAAGACAATTCTACAGGCGTGCTGTTCTAAGAAAGAAGCTTTCTTCATGGAATCTACATTTAGGTACAGATAAAAAGTGGGGGAAATTAGTGATAGTGTTTTCTGCTAGACGGGTGTTTCTTGTTTAAGTTTGGCGAAGGGGGATTGGAGACTGGAGCTCAGCCGAGCACTTGCCATGAAAATAACGATAAAGCAGAGGCAAACTCGCAACATCTCTTCTGTGCGAAAGAGGTTGCATCCCCTACGAGGCTACGAAGTCTATTTTGAAATTTATCAAGACAGAATAAGTCCTTTCTAGCAGCTCCTGCCCAAATGTGGCAACAGTACTCCATCCTAGGTCGTACCTGGCTCTTATATCGATAGAGAATTACATCAGCAGTGAGATTATTTTCAAAGCGTAATGTATGGACGAGGAAAGGAACACTATATGTTATATAGATAGGTTATTGATAGTCAAATAACGGCCATGCTATCTAGTCATTAAATTACTAATTGACCCGATGGATCTGTAACTCTTGTCAATCTTGTTATTGTAATATTGTACTTGATGTAAATATCTTTCACAATTAAAAACAAACAAACATTTAATGCAGTTTTCATACAGTCTGGTCGCTGAAACAACGAGGAATTTGTCAGGCAGCAATTTATTTTTACAAAAAGTATATATTTTATTAATTTTCCTGCGATTAAAATGTAATAATACACTTAAAAATATCGTTCGTTCAAATCTAAAGTAGTGAAGAAGTCAGATTAATAAAACCTTAATAAAATTTACAGTCTCAAGATTCCCGCTATTTTAGCTACAATCCTGTATTTTACAACTAGAAATGATTCAAATGTTTAAATGCTTCAAAGATTTTTTTTTAATGTTAGTATGGTCATCGAGTAATTTTATTCGGTTTCGATTTTTAACATAAAATTAGAATAAATTTCATAATCTATATATCTATAAAAGTGAAAATGTGTATGCGTGAGCACACTTCTTAGCCTATATACTCAACGAATCTACAGATGTAAAAATTGGTATATAGTGTATTCAGACAAGTGGAAATCTTTTAAACTGTTTTTTTATCCGGAGAAAAAATTGCTACTAAAAGGTTGAAAGTGAAGAATTGGTACTTGTGATTTTTATCTGTTTGTCGATTGTTTCACGAATGCGCATGCGTGAATCGTTCACGTGACAGGTTCCTTGTGTTGAGAATTAGTAGTTAAAAATTTTTTTTCAAAGTTCGTGTCAAGCTAACTTAATGGTTATCGTACTTGGCTCACTGTTTCTGGGTTTTGATTTCTATCTCAGCTCGAGTGGTATTTTTTATTTTATTTTACTTACAAAAAGTGAACTATCTAAAAAAATAATAAAATGATAATACTCTCATGCACATGTCTCAGTTTCTGTAGGCTGTGGAATACGATATTATGCGTATTTTATGACCGGGAAACGCAGGGCGGCCTCCTAGTTATTTTATAATTGATAGAATGAGGAAAATCTATCCTTGTTGATTAACTTAATGGTTTAGTTCGAAATTCAAGATTCAGTTCCAATATAAAGATTCTTGTTTTGGAAATGTCTAGAATTGATAAATGTTACTTGACAACATCGAGAAATGTTAATCGATATCTGATCCTTTTTTTCGCATTGCAAAAATATTTTGTTTACAAGGATTTTACGACGATAGATAAGTGAGTACGGAATTACCATAAAATCCTGAGTTCAAAAAATATTTGCCCATTTTCTGCTAGGAATAAATATGCAAATTGCAAGTTAAGCAAAGGAGAAATCTGTATCGCAAATCGAAATGCATAAATTGAAAGGAAAATAAAATACTAAAAAAAAAAAAAAATGCCAAGTTAACAAGTCCACCGTCAAAATTTTGAAAAGTAATGCGAGGAAAAATAAAAGGGGTTCTCAAATCTAATTCTAATAGCGCAGATAAAAAACACGCTTGCATTCGTTAAAATAAAAACAATACCTTTTATTGAGAAAACATATTTTCGATTGTTAGTGACAGTCGTTGAGGAAGAAAAAATGCTTTACTTCGAGATATATGACGGAAACTAGGAATATTGTTTTTTTTTTTTTTTGCTTTTTTCGTTTTTTGTTTCGGCAAATATCGCGTATAAAAGATGCATTTATTCTTCGAGGTCGGTGATTCTTTCCACATTTTCACAAAAATAAGACAAAAAAGTTCAATGCGAATGCAAGAAATGTACAAAATGTTCAAAATCCGATACTCGTTTTAACAATAACATTAAGTAGCTTGAACTGACCACCATTAAGTTGATATTATCAGCAGTGGAACCTCGAAGAACGTTTGGAAGACTAAAATAAAGTAAAACTTACAACTAACAAATACAGAGGGTTCACGAGTTTTCTACCGCAATAAGATGGGTCACTAGATCGTTGAATATGAGAAACTTCTCAGCGGAAATTTTGGAATGCAAAAAATGTAACAGAGCGCGTATGTAAACATCAGTAACAGCCAAGGGATATGTTCTAGCGATGATATAGGCAGCAGCAGCTAGTTGAGCACGTATGCAAATTAGCAAAAAGAATAACGCAACCGAATTAAATCGATGTGTGGCCCCGTGGTGGCGAGAAACTTAAGCTGGAGTAGAGACGGCAGCGTTTTGTTAATCTCATGGCAGACGAAATAAACAATAAAAAAAATAAACAGACATTGTTTAGAAAGTGTCGGTAATAAATACCTTTTGCTAAAACTGAAAAAAAATATCAGTCGGATTTACTTATTTTTGTTTGTTCCTCTGCGATGGTACCAAACGACGTGAGTTGGGGTCCGAGTGAAGTTTGAACTGTAGCAACACAGTTAAAAAGTAATGACCACGCCACGTTACAAAATTAGCTGAGAACATACCTATCGATATTAAATTGTAGCAACGTCACGTACTTATAACCAACCTCCATCCAGATGAAGGAAATAATAACTCTCATCCTAGGGCAGACGGAGGGGGGGAAATTTCCTCTACCGACAGTTATTGCTACTACATAAAGGTGTCTGAAGTTACCAAACATTGAGTTTTTTCTTTTCCTTTGCAAAACTTAATCATGTCTTGCAATAAAACTGTTTTCTTAAACTACTGGATTAGGTATGGAATAAACCGAGAAGGGTTGATATGCCGTAAAATAAAAAAAAACTAAGCCATATTCCGACAAAACAAGTCTAGTACTGTTTCAATCGGTCGCATTTCTTTCCAAAATAATGCGAAAGTGAACCTTGGCTGGTATAATAAATCGTTATCATTCTTCAACATACTCTATAGTTCGTCTGGTTGACTTCGCTAGAATTGAACGGTTACACGACATTTTCTTTTCTATGTACCTTATGAAGCTCACAGAAGTTATATCCGAGATCATTTATTTTTGGAAAGTCGTAATACCAGTTATATGGGACCATGATCTCCAAACTGTTTTTGGTAGTGTTGGAAGCATCGTAGTCGTTAACCTTTTGATAACCATTCCAGTACATAACTCGCTACTGTATGGTTCTATTCCCGTGCTAATCTTTCGCTTATATACCGAATAAAATTAAAATATTTGCTAAAATCAACATTATTTTTTACGGTATACTTTTTACTTACATATCTGTCCCAAATTTGAATATGATTTTCGTTTCCAGTAGACCCGAACACTTAGAAAAAATTTTCAATTTAAAGGTGCGTGTTGAGTTGCAGTTAAAGTAAAATCGGTATTTTTTTTTTTTTTTTACTTATGTTTGGCTTAATTCGCCTTGTTATCAAGTAAGTTCAATGGGGTTCTGGGACACGGTGGATTTTTGGAGATTATGCAGAGTCGTTGCCGTGTTATGTTTTTATAGTATTTTAAAATTAAATTAAGCTTTTATGATATTTTGTTTTCCAAATTGTTAGGTGAAAGTACAGAATACTTACAAAACACCCTCTCCTCTCCATGTTAAGAATTGGTTTGTAAACAATAACGTTATTATGTCAGCACTATAACATTTCTGCATAAGTACTATTTTTATGATTTATTCTATATTTTATGATTTATTTTATTTTTTTAATGATTTGATCTATTTTATCTTGATCTGTTGCAATGATACAATGCCTGTTAACAAGGTCATAATGAAGAACTGTTCAACGTCAGAATGTCTTTATGCAAGCTAGTACTCATTTGGGTGCGTCTTATGCAGGGTGTCCAAAAAAGTTACTAAAGTGTTTAGAACTTAAATGGGTTCTTTATTTTTGATGATATCTTTCTGTAATTTGAATACAATCTGGCATAGACGTCGGAAAAAATGTTAATGCCAAACTCAAACAATTTTAATTCATAAATTATAATGTCTTTTAAATGTTGCTCATTTTCAGCTTCGCATATTTGTGCTATTTCCAAAACATTATTTATGACAGATTGCAGAATCTCTGGATTTCGATTTAACTCACTTATCTCGTTCATGGTGCTTTTCTTCAATTCTTGCAGAGTTTGAGGTTTGACGTTTCAAGGTCTCCCAGCTCACAGAACGAAATAAGGGATTTAATCGCAATCCAGAGATTCTGCAATCCAAAATAAAGAATCTATTTAAGTTCAAACCCATTTAGTGACTTCTTGAACACCCTGTACAAGCCAAAATATGGTCAGTGCTGCCTTTATATACTTGTATAATCCTCTAAATAATTGTCCCTTCTCAATTATTTCCACAACTGACATTATAACAGAGACACAATGAGTTTATAAATATATAAATTTAGATAAAGTCACATTGTCTATAATTACTAGCGTTGTGCTGTTTCACCAAACACGTGTGCATGTGCAAAGTAACCCTGTTTGACGTTTTTTTTTACACGATGGTCACTACTTATCAAGGCCCGGATGCCACTCAGGGATAAGGGTTATTGCAAGTATAGTACGTTAGTGTGGAGATTTAATGAAGTGTTTACTTAAGGGGGCGGCTCATCAAGAATTTGTTAACGTTGGACTTGAAGACATCCACGTTGTAGTCAGGTGGGAAGAAGGCAGACGGAACAGAGTTCCACAGGCGTGTAGTTCTAAGAAAGAAGCCTTGTTCAGTGAATCTACGTTTTGATTTAAGCACAGATAAAGAGTGGGGAAAATTTTTCACAGTGGATTCAGCTAGACGGGTGTTTTTCGTGAAAGATTAGCGAGGGGGGGCAGAGATTGGAGTTCAGACCAGCACCTGCCATGGAAATAACGATAAAACAAGGATAGGCTCGCAACGTCTCTTCTGTGGGAGAGAGGTTGCAGGGTAGAGAAAAGTACATCACCCACTAAGTCACGAAGTCTATTTTGTACTCTGTCAAGGCAGGATAGGCTATTTTTAGCAGCTCCTGCCCAGATATGGCAGCAGCATTCCATCCTTGGACGTACTTGGCTTTTATATAGATAGAGAAATGGATCAGTAGTGAGATATCTTCTGGAGCGGTAGAAGAATCCCACCATCTTTCCAGCGACCTTGGCAACAGACTTGATGTACGTGTTCCATTTCAAATCAGGAGTAAAGGACAAACCCAGAAGCTTGTCAAAACATAGGGCTTCTCATAGACGAGAGCCATCCATTTCAATTGATGCCAGATAGGGATCAGCGCTACTAATATAACCGTGTAATGTAAACTGAATGAAATGTTATGTAAGTTGCTTGCTTTTTTTTTTAAATCTCTGATTTACTTTTCATTGAGTGTGCTAAAACGTATAATGTAGATAAAATCTATCTATATTTATAAAAGTGAGAATATGTGTATGTCTGAAGACACGTCTCAACCTATATACTCAATGAATTTTTTGATTCACAGACTTAGAATTTGGTATATAGGGTATTCAGACTTGTAGACAACTTTTTTCTAATGTTTTCATCCGAAAAAAAAGAAGCTAATATGATAAATATTGAAGAGGTCATCGGATTTTTACCGATTTGTCAACAGTTTCATGAGATTTAAAAACACGTTTTAAAAGTGATGGCAGGCTGGGCTAATGGTTATCTTACTTGACTCATTGTCTTTAAGTTTTAGTTTCGATCTCAGCTCAAGTATTTTCTTTCTTTTTTTACTTTCAAGAAGTGAACTGTTTAGAAAAAACATAATACGCGTATAAACATATCTGTTTCTTGTTTTTGGGGGGCTTTATTTTTTAAAAGAATTTAACTTTGTGTTTAATACCGAGCAACACCGGGCACATCTTGTATATCTGTGAAAGTGACAATGTGTGTGAGGACACTTCTCAATCTATATACTCAAGGAATATATTTTGTATATAGAGAATTCAGACATGTGGAAAACTGTTTAATCTGTTTTCACCCGGGAAAACGAGCTTCGAAAATTTTTTACATTAAAAACAATGTTACTTGGGGTGGCTATCGGATTTTTATCTGTTTGCTAACTGTTTCACGAATGCTAATGTTTGAATTGTTCCTATGACAGATTCCTTATGTTTAGAATAAGTAGGTTTGAAAACACTTTTACAGGTCGTATCAAGCTAACCTAATGGTTATCATACTTGACTCACTGTCTATGTTTTGGTCTTGATCTCAGGTCGAGTATTTTTTTTTACTTACAAAACGTTTATTGTTTGGATAAAAACATGATCCTCGCATGCACATGTCTTAGTTTCTGTATAAATTAAAATATAATATGTATGCATATTTTACGACCAATCAATGCCGGGTGGCCTGCTAGTGTATTTTTATACTAGCTTAGGAATTCGTTTTGACAGAGTTTAGGGATTTAAAAACCGGGAAAAACGAAGTATATCCACCGTGCCCGGAATCGCGTCTAATAAATTTACATAAAAGTGACATTTATTCATGTTATAATATTTTTAACCAAAAAGTATTTTTCATTAACCTATAAATTAATTAACCCGAATTAAATAAATTGGAAAGGAAAAACGTTCTTTGCTGTTGGTTTGTATGGATTACCTAGGCAAAATTCTTAAACTTTGAGAGGACACACCAAAGATTATTTCTTACGCATTGTATTTTGCAGAAAGTCGCTATTGGAAAATGTATTCGAAAATTCATGAGAAAGTCCTTCAAATCGACCCATTGTACTTCACCGACTTCATTGTGTTTAATACATTTTAATTTAAGTAAATTATGGTTTTAAGTAACAACTATAAGACAACCTGGCGTTGCCTGGTCATACGATACGCTTCTATGATATTTTAGTTCATGCAAATTATGTATTTCTTATTACAGAGACAAATTTCTATCGATTATTATATTGAACCTTATACATAGTTGTGAGATCAAAACTTATATATATATATATATATATATATATATATATATATATATATATATATATAACCTTCCATCAGCTGGAATTGAAACCAAAACATACAATTCTCAAGCTTACTTTCTTAACCACGCCCATACGAAAATATATGTATATTCCCCTTTTTTAATATAGAATCGTCCGATCCTCGTAAAAAGCAAGGAAGTACAGTCCGCAGAGTTTTATAACTATATAGATAACACACATTAAACAAACCTCGGTTATGGAAAATAGGATTGAACCTAAAACATACGTCATTTACTTTTTGATATTTAAGAAATATAACCCCGCGTTTTTATTCGTAATATGAATAAAAAAGCGGGGTTATATTTCTCCAGACGGCAATTGGTTTTAGTCGGATATGATTTAAAGCGATATTTATTCACGTTCAAATGTTTTTTCATGTCAATGTGAGCTAAATATACCTTTTATTACCTTACTAATTAACCGGTCTTAAATAAATTGAAAGAAAAGCAGTTTTTGAATATACAACTAAAATGAAACAATACACGTAAAAAAAACAAAAAAAACATTTGAACTTTTTAGTCAAATAAATTTTTATCATAAGAGCGCAAACACTTATACTTTATCATCAAGCGTCTTAGTTATCTCTCGTAGCTGTTTTGAAAGCTTACAATGACACTTGAAATTCATAACTTAAATGAATTTCTCGGATGCTTGTTAAGAAAAGTTTGTATCAACCAACTTTTTCTAGCGTCAAAATTTGATATGGAATTATGCAACCTTAAGAAATTTTTATTTGGTGTTTAAAGGAGATACTTTTAACTTAAATACAATAATAAGGATTAAACATTTATCCAATTCTATGTTAAAAGTCATGTTGGTTGTTTTTCATTGTAATGTAGACATCGTGAAAAAATTAGACGAATTAGGATAAGTAGGTGCGTTTAAGTCAATTTTGTTGCTGGGTGGAAGGTAGTCCTATGTATGTCATATTCGAAACAAAAGTGAACGTATCTCGAATAAGGGTAATCAACATCTCTAGCATTTAATGCGTGTAATCATTATGGTTGAGTGTTTTTTCTGCTACGTTTATTATTATTGTTTTATTTCTTTCTGCTTCATTGTTATATTTAGATTAGTTTTTAACAACATTCTTTGGAAATTCTCATATACTGTACATGTTTTTGGTGGAAGAAACTTTATTGAGCAAAGGGGAAATAACTGACTGATTCGATCATTGAGTATGTTGTTTCAAAAATCATAAATAAAGACAAACCACAAAATATTTGAAACCTTCCATCTCACCTGTCAAAAATAACAGGACCGCTGATTGGTTGCCGCCCAACCTTTCATTGGAAGTTTCAGTTTTGGCTGGATTTTGAATTACAAAATGTCAGTTGCCGGAAGACATCAAAAAGTCGACAATTAAAACATGGATCTCGTATCATTGAACGTAATTAAACGCCCTTTAACTCCTCTAGTCAACTATGGGATTGACGACGAATTCAGTTTTTAACTCTTTTGAGTTGTTGGAAATTAATTCCCTTAAATTATTATTCCAGTGAAAGGAAATTGTTAAACAGATAATTAATTATCGAACTGAGTTTTTTTTTTGTCTTTCTTTCTGGATTGTCCATAAGATTCGACTTCGAATGCAACTAACAATTCTTTTTTTCGAAAGATTCAACTATTTATATTTTTACCAGCAAAATTAGTCCAACCTTATTTTGCAAAAAGAACCAGAGTGGATGGAATTCATCTATCGAGGAGGTAAGTCGTGTGTTTTTTTTTTGTCGGGTTATTTCTGGCGTAGAGGCATCGGGTTAGGTAACATTAAATTCTCTCATATCTATTGGCTAAGTTTTCACACTGTTAATGCTCCTCGAGTTATTGCCTTTAATTTTTTCCTGGAAACAGAATTGAAGAACCACCAGTACCTATTCCACTACTAATTTTCCTACTGAATCAGTGACTCTACCGTCCCATATATATATATATATATATATATATATATATATATATATATGTGTGTGTGTGTGTGTGCGTATTTTTATGAACATATAACTAATATCATTTGACACTCTCCGAAGAAAGACGGTCAAACATTGACATGATTTCAATACCCTTTCCGGGTAAGCAATAGCTTTTACTTAAGATATAAACTTATAAACGCTGACTTAATTAAATTGACAAAAAGTACTCATCTCGTGACCAAAAACTCTTCCCTTTTAATTGACGTGAAAGATAAAGGAAAAGAACAGTATTTGCAAAAGAAAATCGAATAGTTACTAAAAATAGATCAAATGGTTGCTAGAAACAAAACGCTTAAAGGAAAAGTACATTTGTGGGACATCCTTTAATCAATTAAGAATGCTTAAGAAAACCTTATCCGAGTATAGAAAACGGGGAAAAACAAGTTAGTCATATTTAAGATGCTAAACTTTTTCCCGGGAAAATCATTGGCATTCTACATTCTCTATTGCAGTCTTATAAGGACAGTGAGGCCGGACTCTGCTAACGAAAGACATCCTTCCGATATAATTGTAAACAGGTGACTACCTCTTATACACTTAACTGATGGGGGGCATACACCAACAACACTGGCGAGAGAACAATGATCGACTTGTACGGATGTGCAACCTAGATACACTTACTACCGATTATACTGTGGGCAGAAAATATCATTGGACCCTCACAGGCAGCTATTGGTATGCTTAGAACAAAAAAAAATGTCTGTTATAAACATGAAAATTCTCTTTCCTAAACAGAAAGTAATTTTGGGTTTTGTTTTATTATCCACAATATTATAAGAAACTCGCTTAATATAAGTTACCGTGACATAGGCTAACATATATTCGGTGGGTTTCTAACATTGTTTTATGTACTTTTTTGTTTGTACTCATTTTCAAAAAGTTAACGTATTCAACAGTGATCTCACCACCATGTCTTTTTAAATATATCGATAAACACCACATGTTTTTCGAACCGCTTAAATATTTTACATTAAATAATGTGCCGATTTCCAATGGGAAGCATAGGCACAAGAGGGCGGGAGTGACCTTCTCAGGAGAAAAAGTCTTTCACCTAACAACGGCAACCGACGGGGGAGAGAAAATAGGAAGAGAATATACCTTACCTTAATTTTTGCAACAGATTGCCAATGTTGCGACCTCGTGAAAGAAAAAAAAATCCTGTAACAAGGTCCGGTAGTTTCGGGGAATAATAGAAATATTAGATCCGAAAGGATCTTGATAGGGAAATGCAAAACATAACGCTTGAGCTGTCAAAGGACAAAAAAAAGGGGGGGGGAAAAGTGTGCACCAAGCCCCACGTGACACTGATTACAAATAAAATTAATCACTCGCAAAAAAAAAAACACCCTAGTGTCTAACTCCGTCCCGTGGGGAGGCATTGTAAATAGGCACTCGCTTTCTAGTCTCAAGCATCTCCGTCAGAAGCTGCAGGAAGGTAAGTACCGTAACTTTTTCTGGCAATAAAAACATTAAAAACTTATCCAGTTAGGTAAAAAAAAGTAACTTATCTCGCCTTTGATAACATTTATTTGTTATATATTTGTTTTTGACAACTTTTTCGAATCTATAAGTATAGTAAAACAAACTCGAACCTCAATTTTTTTTACCTTCACACGTAACACAAGACTATAAATCATAAACCTGCAGAGGTTTATGATTTATAGTCTTGTGTTACTTGGCTCCTAACAGAGCTTGAATTTGCGATTTAGGAATATTTCGCAACAACCTAACACCAAGCCCAACTCTGATTTATCCACTATTTTGGTGTCGGAGAATTTTCGACAGAATATGCTGGGTCCCCCTCCACCAGTGAACGATTTGGGAGCAATTTTACATCTATAATGCTCCCTATAGAGAGAGGCAACCAAGTTAACCCGAAAAATCCATTCTGGCAAAAACTACTTTGACTAATGTTAATACAAAATTTCAGACAGATCCATGGGGTGGATATTGAGGAAAGTACGAACAAACGCACGGATAAATTATTTGGGGGCAATTTCACCCCTATAATGTCTCGTGGAAGGGTGCAACCAGAGTTATCCCGGAAAATCCGTACTAACAAAAATTTACTTTCACCATGATTAATGTTTGTTCAAAATTTCGGTACTAGTGCAAAGACTGATCCGGACGTAAATATTAACGTTATTATTTAAAAAGCCATTCTTAACATGGCGAGGATGTTTTGTACCTATTCTATACTTCAACGTTACAATTGAATTAAAAAAGCATATAATAAAACTTTAATTGAACTTGGAAATACGATTTAAAAAATAGCGCGGATCACTCTCTGCACTAGAACCACAATTTAAAAAAAAAAAAAATCTAAGGCGTGGTTATTGAGAAAAGTGAACAGACAAACGGAAGTGAACTACTAGTCCAATTCCTCCTTTTTTGAGGGACCAATAACATTGGGTTTTATACAAAATTTTATTCACATATATATTTCAAGAATTCTGTAGAAGTTCTTACTGCGCATAAATATACATGAAAAAACAAAGGTTACTCACTCTTCTACATATCTGCTTTAATGTTTTAAATTATATTAAACCACTTTAGTATAATAATTTATCGATGAGTTCGAGGCTTTGTAAAACTGTATTAAAGGTTCAGCCGGATCTTATTCGATGTGAAACCTTGGTGTCCTAGAATAACTGAACAATGAGAAAATTACACAGAAATAATGCTAGTAACTGTCATCATTTGGTGTGAATTTTTATTTCTTTTTTTTAATATTTTATGAACTGCATGTATTTTTTAATTTTCGATTTTTAAGTTCTAAGATATCGAGTTTCCACGTAGAGTAATATCCGGCGCCATCTTGAATACGTCCGGTTGATAAGGCTCCGAGGTGATCAATGTAATGTTTAAATAAAAGTATTTTACAATATATTAAAACACAAACGAATTAAACATGTAGAAAAGTAACTTACCATTACTCTGGTGACAGTTATTCATTGATTGTATTTTTTTCCTCCCAGTTTTTTTCTTTTTTTTTTTTTTTTTTTGCTACTATTTTTTGTTGGCAATTCTACTCAATTGCAAAAACAAAAGATGCTTCTCCCTATAATCTCCAATACCTTAGATAAAAATTGCACACAAGTGTATGTACCTCTTAGTTCATCCAGTATTTTCTCGTAAGGAAGTCATCTAAGAACATGGAAGGAGGGGGGAGGCTTTGCTTGAATTAAAGTTAGTTATGTCTCTTGGGCAATGGAAGATGACCAAGTTCGATTTTAGCAAAACGGTTCTTATCTAGAATTCTACTTAATATAAAAAATGACAATTATTCGTACTTATGCACTTATGTGACTGTAATAGAAATAATGCCGTTATTATTCAGAAAGCAATTCTTAACATGAGGGGAGGGTGTTTTTTTAATTATTCTGTACTTTCCGCTAAAAATTTAATAAAATAAGATATCGTAAAACTTGAATCCAATTTGAAAATGCTATTTAAAAAATAGCACGGTAACAGAAATGCATGAGCACCACATCTTTATTATGTACGTCTCTGACACTGGTGTGCATGTCATATTTGAAAAAAAAAAGTTGATCAAGTTTTCTTTTTACTTAGAAAATCAATTTCTTCAAAGCGAGCAGTTATTGATAAGGAATAAAAGGAAGACAAATAAACTCTATCGAGATAAGTTTTATACGATTTACTCTTAAAATCGGTAAATATTGTAAAAGAAAATGGAAAAAAACTTGATCAATTTACTTAATTTTTGTGACTATGGCAGCTTCATTCCGTGACGAGTACGTAGTACATCAAAAAGATTTTTTTTTGTATTTTTCTTGAATTCGAACTCTGAACAGGAACGAACAAATCTACAGCATAACCTGGCGTTATCTTTGGTGCACCAAACACACACACACACACACACACACAGGGTGAGTCATTGGAAACGGAGGTTTTTAGAACGCTTCTTGCATAGTTTAGTAAATGTTTTATATACATTATAAATGTTCTTTTCCTTAAAAGCATCCGTTTCCCGTGACTCACCCTCTATAATGGTGTGAATAATGGAAATTGTATTCCGACAAGATAGATGAAAAGGACTAACCAAGTTATGTGTTCATCAACGTTTCGTCTTTATTGCAAGAATTTCTCTGGATAAATGAAATTAAGAAAACAAAACACCAATACAAATATTCCAGAGGATAACTCGCAAAAAAGATGAAACGGTGTTGAACACAACTTGGGTTGTTCCTCTCTCTCTCTCTCTCTATATATATATATATATATATATATATATATATATATATAATAATTGTAACCTGGCAATTAGGTACACAGCACTATATATACTGTTTTAGGTGCTTCTGCACTCTTGTTACCGTGCTATCTATTAATAGTATTTTAAAACAACGTTATCATTTAGAAAGCCATTCTTAACATGTTGGGCGAACTAGTAACCACTTTGTGTTTTTACCTAACAATTTAATAAATAAAATTGGCAAACGGAAACGCTTGCCAGAACTCCAATTACGGATGAATTTTAATAAAAGGATCTACATCTGAGCTAACAGTTTGCTTCTGAATTTTAAACAAAGTTGATTAATATTTCGGTTTGACGGCTCACCTTATAAGATTAAGCATTTAACTAAGAAAGTCTAAATTTTTCCATCGTTTATTAATTTCCTCCAAGATGTATCCACGAAAGTATTTATATGAAATGGTGTTTTTAGAGATAGCGAACTTTAAATTGATAACTTGTTTTTCAAATTGCAGATTTAGCAACTATCGAGTTTTTAATTTATCTTGATTTGGGAATTCATAATGAAGAAACAGACACTCGAGCAACATTTACAAATATTAAATAGTAGGAACAATTTACTAAGAAAAAAACGTTTGATGACCGAATAATTTCAAGAAATGCACCTGTCAACCGGCCACAACGATTCTGCGTAGTCTCACGTTTACACTAATAAACGAGATACAATTAGCAATTTGACAGACAACATTCGACGCTTTTTTGCATAAATACAACCTAATTAATGCGTAGAGTTTGTAAAAATTTGACCTATAGATTGCGCCATATATGCGGGTACTCAAAATTGTATTAAAATGATAAAGGACAAAATAAATATTTGGAATGAACCACAGATTTGTATATTTTTTCTATGATTACTTTTATATAAAAAAAAAAGTTATCCACATTCTTAAGATATTCTATTTGAAAAAAAAGTATGTCTGGTGCTAATGCACTTACTGATCCGCGCTATTTTTTAAATCGTATTTCCAAGTTTAATTAAAGTTTTAGGGTGTGTTTTGTATTCAATTGTAAGGTTAAAGTACAGAATAGGTACAAAGCGCCCTCCCTTCCCCTTGTTAAGAATGGCTTTTTAAATAATAACGTTATTATTTCAGCACGGATCAATAAGTGCATGAGCACCGTATGTCTGATATGGAAAGAAAATTTTGGAAATTTAACGGTTTTAATAATTTACGTACAATGACAAAAAAAAAGAAAAAAAACTGTATTTTCTGATAAAGATCATGTTATGAATGAAAATATCAAATTTAATTTTAATAAATATGTTTATTTATTGAAAGAGATTCTGCACTTGTTTGATTTTTAAACCGGTATTTTTTTTAAATTATGCATTTCATATAAACAGTGCTTACTATAAACAGTAGACTTTCTATTACTTAATGTATTTCTGATATATACACACATACTAGCAAGCCGTCTGGTGTTCCCCAGTCGAAAGATCCGCATAAATATTTTATTTTAATTCATACAGAAACTGAGACATGTGCAGGCGAGTATTTTTTTCTAAAGAGTAACTTCTTATAAGTAAAGAAAATAAAAATACTCGCGCTGAGATCAAAACCTAAAACTAAAGACAGAGAGTCAAGTACGGTAACCATTAGACCAGCTTGACATGGATTTTTAAAAGTGCCTTCAAACCTACTTATTCTAAACATAAATTTTTCAATTTAGACCTTTTTCCGAATGAAAACCGATTAAAAGGCTTTTAACATGTCTGAAAACCCTATATACCAAATTTTAAGTCTGTAGATCAACATTTCGTTGAGTATATGGGTTGAGAAGTGTTATCATGCACATTCTCACTTTTATAGATATATAGATTTCGCAGACAACGTCTTATGTCCTAACAAAAATGATCATTGTTGTCAATTTACAAACACTACTTTAATTGAACCTATACAAAATAAATCCACGCGACGATTAATCTACTTAACTCCCATAAGCGGTCTAAATACAATTAAACAAAGAATTAGGTTCTATTATATTACTCCTACATATAAAGCTATCAAAAAGAAAAACGATATAAACTTGAACGTTTGAATCCCTGCTTGTAATATGTCTTTTGAATACCTTTTTGTTTTATAGCTTTTATCTTCTCCGTTCCTTTCGATATATATATATAAGTGAAAGTGTATGTGTGTGTGTCTGTCTGTCTGTACATTTCCTTACGCAATAACTGTCAATTTTCAGTGTACAGACTCGAAATTTGATATACATGGTATTGAGATTTGGGAAAATCTTTGTAATCGGTTTTCGGCCAGAAATTTGGCTGTTAAGGGGTAAAAGTTTAACGATTTGACCGTTGAGAACTCTACCAAACTCCTCCGACAATTTAGGTCTAAACACTCGAAATTTTAGATATAGGTTTCTTGGATATGGATCTAACTTAATAACTTGATTTGAGTTTAAAACAATAAATGTTAAGGGACCATAATAGTGGTCAAAGTTTAAAAAATTGACCGCTTTTTTTTTTTTTTTTTTGCTCAACATACACCTCCAAGCACCCGGGCAATGTTGGACTGAAATGCTAGTATATATATATATATATATATATATATATATATATATATATATATGGTGCTAGTGCAGAGAGTGATCCGCGCTATTTTTTAAATCGTATTTCCAAGTTTAATGAAAGTTTTATGATGATTTTTATTGAATTGTAAGGTTGAATTATAGAATAGGCAGAAAACATCCTCCCCTTCCCATGTTAAGAATGGATTTTTAAATAACAACGTTATTATTTACGTCTGGATCACTCTCTGCACTTGTACCATTATATTAAACAAGGCGATGTTAAAAATATTTAAAGACTTTGATATTCTGATTCTCTTACAACCTAAAAAATAAAAGTAGATTAACAGAAGGAAATCCAAAACTACATTAGGAATGTATATAAAGAAACTCGTATATATTTATAATATTTGAAATTTGTGTATATATTTTAAATAAACTAATAAATATAAATAGATTATTAGCAAATAAGAATGTAAATATATGAATAGAATATTTTGTTGTTTTTAAATTCCCGAAACTGGGGGTTATAATAAATAACTGATGATCCCTAAAAGCTGGGGATTATTGTGTGTTCGAGAAAACTAGTTGATTCAGCGATTGCAGGAGATTAAATGATATATCAAAAAAAAATATTTTCCAACGAAACACTAAAAAAATTAATTTTTTATATAACTTTTAAGGTTTAAGAAAAACACTCCCAAGACTATAATGTTCGTAATTGTATGCCTTTCCTCTGTACATAGATTAAAATTTATTATATCTTATCACTTGTTTTTTTTTTTTTAAATATATACGCTTCCGTGGTGAAGGGGTAGAACTGCCGACTGTCATCACGACGGTTCTAGGTTCGATCCTCAGCTTCGGATAGGTGCTAGTCTAGCGGCACTGATGAGTTGTGATGCAACGAAATAGGACTGTATGTCGATGACTACAAATATATTTTATATATATATATGTATATATATATGTGTGTTTGTATATATATATGTGTGTGTTTGCGTGTATATATATGTGCGTATGTATATATGTGTGCATGTATATATATATATTTGCATATATATATATATGTGTGTGTGTGTATATATATATAGAATGAACCGACCCCTTAATTAAACACTTCATCAAATCTCCACACTAACGTAATGTACTTGCAATAACCTTGATAAGTGGTGATCACTGCGTATATATATATATATATATATATATATATATATGAGTGAAGCATAGCAAATGGTATTATGGTCAAGGAAGATAGTTTAAAACCTATAAGAGGTTCTTCCATTCCCTCCCGAGTCGAATATTAGTCATCGTGGTTACCACACCAGGCCGTTTGACATGCTCCGGTATAGATTTCCATACTGTTGTTACCAGACCCGTTGGGGGGGGGGCGCTAAAAGAGTATGACGTTTGCCAGCTCGTCTTGAAATGTCGCCCTTCGGCCCATTTTTCGATACACTATACATATCTTCCCAAAATTACAGAGTTTTTCGTTTTATGCTTATTTAATTTTTTTTCCTCCTGAAACAGCTCACACAACTTTAGGGCGAAACGTAATTGTCTTTTAATGCATTTTGAATGGAGTTATTCATCCTCCTTATCATGTATCAAAAAGCTTGAAGTATCATTGAAATTTTGTCTCCAGATTTATTCCTCAAGCCGCCAATTGTTTCTAAACTTTTCACAACGACGACTCTCGTTGATTTAAATTAAATTTAAATATAACACCCTCTTAATGACTGCGAATGTTAATGTCATTTAAGTCCATTCCACGCGAACATCAAACTGTACACTAAAATCTCATTTAAGCGACAAATTACAACAGTTCAAACCCGAATCAAATCATCTTATTTGAATTTCAAGATTGAGAACAACTCAAAGATATCCAGTATAATCGCAGAAATCAGAAAGAAGCATACTATTTTCAAGTAGAGTTAGGTATAAACACAACTGTTTTAATAGGTTAGATTAAATTCTGTACAAACCAGATTGCTCTATATGTTTGCTTTTTTACTTGGAGGGGCACCACTTATCAAGGACTAAAGACTACACAAGAGTTATGTGTAAGCATTAGACAGATAGTGAGACGGCAAACTCTGTTACGGTGGAACTTGAATAGAACTAGTTTATCTAAATGGACTGCTCAATAGAAATTTATTCATATAAGATTTGAGGAAGATCACGTTATAGTTAGCCAGGAAGCAGACAAACGGTATTTAATTTCACCAACGGACAGTTCTGGAGAAAGAAACTCCACTCATGAGATTTTCGTTTAGTTTTGAGTACAGAGTGAGAAAAGTTGTTTGGCGGTTGTTTCACGTCAGTATTTGTTGCGAACGTTTACAGGGAGGAACCATAGATTGGAGTTCAGACGAGCAACTACCATGAAAATGGCGATAAAGTAGACTCACGCCGTATCTTCTATAGAATAAAATGTGGAGGAAGGACAAAAGGTCATCGCATTTCGAGAACGGTTCTGCATCTTGTCAAGGCAGGAAAGGTTCTTGGTAGCACCACTCCAGATTTGGCGACAATCTTAGACTGTTTTAATAAATGAGTGTTTATTTATAGAAAAAGATTCTACACTTGTTTGGCCTTGAAATCGTTAAATTTTTTAATTTTGTATAATATATCAACAGTGCTTATTATAAACAGTAGACTTTCTATTATTTCACGTATTTATGATATATATATATATATACTGATGGACTTCGAGCAGGTTGTGGGGTTTCAGTTGAACTTCTATATCAGTAATCAATAATTTCTGTCCAGATTTTAATTATCTGAGAATTACTAACATGTGTAGAATTCGCATTAAAGCATTTTAGTATGTACGTTAATTCTAAGGTACCGTACGTAACTACACAAATGCTTAATAAACAAAACGTTTCCCTGATTCTCCAGTTTTATTAAATATTTAAAACTTCTCGTAAAAATAAAATAAAATTCATATAACAATACGTTCATTATGCACTTGCATGTTGGGTGTGAAAACAATAGTAAAGCAAAAATTACGCAAATTCATCCAGCGATGAACTTGATCAGTGATATCGCTCCAGTGGCTACTTTCAACTTCCATTTACGTATATGGTCAAGGAACATAGCTCAAATTAAAGGAAGAAAAATGTCAATAAAACCCAGTGCTTTTGACCACTGTATACCTTTTAACCATTATCTCCCTGTGGCCTCTGCGCCTTGATAAGTGCCGATTCCTTTGTAAAAAGTCTCTATTTTACGCATGTTTTTTTCTAAATTTGTACGAGGATTTATTTTTAAAAACACGGCTTAATTATTCGCGTACTATCATGACTTATAGAGCGAGTGCGTAATAAAGTTGTTGCGCAATTTTTATTTTTTTCATATTGGGGTAAATCTTGAGAAAAAAAATATATAAAGCAATTGTGTATTTGTTTTTTGACTCCGCAGATGGGAACAATTCTTAAGGAGGTAGGAATATTGTAATTGAGTTGTAAGGAGTCGATAAACTTCGTATTTTTTGGTTCTTTTTCTTTAAAGGGGGTATGTAGTGTCTGTTTTAACCTAAACTTCAGGTTATTTTTTAGAAAGGTGTAAAATGAATGGCCGACGCCCAAAACGTATTAACACTTAGACACGTCTCTTCATTCAAAAAATTCACCAAATTTTAAGAAATAAACCAATTTTTATAAAACTTTCAGTATTTATTAAGTACTGATCACGGAATATAATAACTAATGACAAGAGAATATTATTTTCAATGTTTAGACTCTCAAGTATATATTCAACACAGATACAGTTAATAAATTGAGAACCATATAACTCTATCTAAAAACATAAGATAGTAACAAGAGCCAAAATAATGAAAAGAATATTCTCTTGTCATAATCACGCAATCATCATTTTTTTAAATCTTACTAGAAATCTATTTCGTTTAAACAACAATCAACTTGAATAAAGTTATAGTTTTAAATATTTTTTTCAAAATGCGTGAATTTAATTTTGTTTTTATGAAAATCAAGCATTGTAGATGATAAAAATTAAAAAAATATATTTTTTCAGGAACATTAAGAAAAAGCCCTTTAATATCTTTGTTAATAATATCGTTATAACCTTGAGATAATTTACTTTTTCTCATCGAATAAAGCATTGACCAAAGAAATAATTACAAATATATTTCATGTTATTAAGATAATGTTTGAACCGTAAATTTGACATGTAATATTTTAGTACTTTTCTTGCATGCATGAACGTGTAAATATCAGTGTTAGAAATCTTTTCTATACACTTGCAAAATAAAGTGTAATTTAAAAGATGATGAAATTTAGGCAAGGATTCATTTGTTAACCTACGGACGCATTGCGTTGAAAAGAAAAAAAAACGCAGTTTTTACCCTCCAACTCTACTCCTCCCATATCTAGAAAAAAAACGAAATTCTTGCCTGTATATATTCATTAATATTCTAATTAAACAACCTTTTCCCATTTTATTACAACATTTCATTTAATTACGCCATTTATTACGCTTATCGTGATCCGTAGTTAGGTGAAAATCAGCGCCATTTATGTTTATATTTTCAACGGGACGTTGTTTTAATACTGTATTTTTTGTTTGTTTATTATGCATTTTTTGTTATAAAACATATGCACGTTTTTTAATTCAGGATCTTTAGAGATTAATTTATTAATTATCGCTGAAATAGTATCAGAAAACTGATAATTATTTTTCCAGTGATTTTTAAAGTTGATTTATTCGGACTTGAAATTCAAACAAAATATTGTTTTTTTTCCTACATTTTTCGCTATAATTTTTTTTTTTTTTTTTTTTTTTTTTGCACGTGAATATATATATATATTTCTTTTAGAGACTAACCTTGTTCTGTTATCTTTCGAACACGATAAAAATTTAGACATAAACTTCAAAATTAATTATCAGACTCTTTAAGGAAGCATAGAGGTCCGTTTTTTTTGTTCAGTTATTTTTACCTTTCTTAATTTTGTATAGTTTAATATAGAGTGGGAACAATATTCGATACACGCTAAATGTTTTTATATTCTCCACACTTGTAATGAGAAAACCAAAATATGATAATAGAAAACTTTTATCATGGCAAGTATACTAATGTCCGAAAAGAAAAAGGATTTTACAAAGAAAAATATGAAATTGCTAGAATTCAAAGTATTAAATACATAATGTTAAAATATTAAATATAGGATTGCGTATCACTTTTTGTTTCGCACTGCATGTAAGCGTTTTTATATTTCGAAATTAGGTTGTAGCTCATTTTTTAATGGATTTTGGTACTTTAGCGTTTACTAGCAATTCAGCCAGGCTTTGGTCGGGCCCTATGTACTTACCCTTGGTATGAAGACACTTTGTTAGATTTCTAATGTTTAGACGAAAGTTTGAGTAAGTTCGTAGAGACCGCAGAGATCAATTTTTTCTTTTTAACTTTGACCGACATTTTGACTGCTTAAGATTTATTGTTATGGTCCTAAATCAAAAAAAGTTTTACCCATGTCCAAGTTACCTACATCTAAAATTTCAAGTGTTTAGACCCAAAATTGGCGGAGGAATCTGGTAGAATCTGCAAAGGTCAACTCTTTCAACTTTGACCTTCGGAAGCAAAATTCACCCCCCCCAATAAGTAAAATGCTTGCCGCATGTCTGAATACGCGTTATGTATAAATTTCAAATGTTTGGACCTAAAATTGGCGGAGTAAGTTGGTAGAGACCGTAGTAGTCAAATTTTTGAAAACTTTTAACTCAATTTTGACCACTTATAATTTTTTTTTTTGGCTCAAATCAAATTAAAAATTTAGATCCCTATCCAATTAACATACATTTAAAATTTCAAGTGTTTAGACAGAAAATTGGTGGAGACCTTTTGGTAGAGTTTTTAAAGGTCAAATCGTTGAACTTTGACCCCTTGACATCGAAATTTCTGTCCGAAATCAGATTTAAATGATTTTCCCAAATCTCAATACTCTTTATGTCAAATCTCGAGTCTCTAGACCGAAAATTGACAATTATTTGGCAGGAAAATGTAAACACACACACACACACACACACATATTTTCACTTTTATAGATATATATGGCACCTTTTCTACATAACCAATAAGTATATTGCTATTCTTATTAGGGCAGTCTAAGTGGAAGTTGTGAAGGAAATGTTTTTTTTTAATTACATAAGATTTAAATTTCGGCATGTTGGTACAGTCGAGAGAAAATTTCGAAGTCAAGCTTTCGAAGTAAAATCAACAATTATTCAGTTAAATATTATCACTGACTATTAAATTTCATAGAACTATTAGGTTGACGCGAAAGTTCTTGCGGATTTTTAAAAAAAATTGATTTCAAATGATGTATTTTCAAGTAATTTTTCGTTATAATACCTTTTTTTAATATCGTTTTAAAGAGCGCTTTTTGCTCTATCTAATCGTTTAAATTACAACCGTTTTAAAGCAATTGTCTTTTCAGGACGTTGAATACATGATGGCAAAAAACAAATTCGCACAATGTTTTATTTCAATTCACGCTAGG
Organism: Euprymna scolopes; assembly: GCF_053919585.1. Lineage (NCBI taxonomy): Eukaryota > Metazoa > Mollusca > Cephalopoda > Sepiida > Sepiolidae > Euprymna > Euprymna scolopes. Next base: position 181,452,581 of record NC_136483.1, read on the forward strand.
CCGAAAAGTTGCTGAAACAGCTCGCGACATCAACGAAGCGTTTGGCCTAGGCGATACTACTGAATTCACAGCGCAATGGTCGTTTAAGAAATGTCATGGCGGCGACGAGTCTTTAAAGTGATAATCGTAAGGGTCAGATATCGGATGTTGACAATGATCATTTAAGGAATTTAGTGGAAGTCAATCTATACGCATCTCTTCAAGAATTCGCTTTTGTATTAGACATAACGCATACGATGGTTTCCAATCCTTTAATAGAGATTAGAAAACCAAAACTTGATAAATTGATACCTTACAAATTGAACGACAACCAACAAAAAATGCCGTTATGAAGTGTTGTCATCTTCCCTTTTACGCAACAAGAACGGCCTGTTTCTCGAGTGGGTTGTGACTTGCGATCAAAAGTGGGTTCTTTTCGACAACCGGTGATGCTCAGCGCAGTGGTTAGATGCCGACAAAGCGGCATAACACTTTCCAAAACCAGAATTATTCTAAAAGAAGGTCATGCTGACTGTTAAGTAGTCTACGACCGGTCTCATCCATTAGTTTGTTAAATACATGCGAAATTACGGCGGAGTAGTACTGGCAACAAATAGTTGAAATGCATCAGAAACTTCGACAAAACTATTCAGCATTAGACTACAGAAAAGGGCCAAATCTCCTCCACGACAATGGTCGAACTCACAATGCTAAATCGACCGTGCAGAAGTTGAACGAATTGGGATACAAAACTCAGCCTCATCCGCCATACTCTCCACATCTTTCACCGGCAGACTACTACTTTTTCAAGCATCTTGGCAAATTTCTGTATGAGAAATGTTTCAAAATTTAAACGATACCAAAACCGCCTTCATCACCACCAAAACGTAACATTTTTACGTTACTGACATGAATAGTCTCGTTTTGCATTGGCAAAAGTGGGCTGGTTCTAATGGTGTGTATTTCGATAAATAAAGTTTATCTATGTCTATGTGAATTTAAAAATAAATTAAAAACCGTAAGAACTTTCTTGTGACTCGATATGAGCCAAACAAAATTTACCACATAAAAAGTCTGAATAATTTCAATTCTCATTAAAATAAAGAAATCTTAAATATACTTCGTCGGGGTTTACAAAATAACAGAACATATTTTATCCCTTCAGTATATTACCTACCTTTTGTTTGCATATACAAAATTAAGTACTAGAGAAAAGATCGTTCATTTTAAACTGAACGACTGCAATGATTCGGCTCTAAGCTTATCTTTTGTTAAATGTCTTTTTCTCGGGTTTATTTAATTCTCGCTTTCTATAGCTACTAAGGTTTCGGTGACGTGAGGGGGGAAACTATTTCAAGTGGTCAAAGGAAAATACAAAGCAAATATCATGTCGGATAACACACGACGTCTGCAATGAATTTGGAAAATATTTCGCTATATTTCCATTATGAGAGGAAAATAAAGACAACCTGGTTAATGTATTTACTATGGTCTCCCTTTCGTATTTGGTCTTATGGCTTAATCAGTTAGTACTAATACGAGCGAGACTAACCTGTGATATCTTGTTACTGATTTGGGATCCAGGTGAATTAGACATTTCAAGTTAGAAAGGTAGGGTAGTTGATTTACTTTTCTCTTTATTTAATGGAAATTAGGTTCTCAGACGACACAGTGAATTAGTTCGTTTGATTTGGATATATATATATATATATATATATATATATATATATATATATATATATATTACCATTTCAGCCCGGCTTTGCCCGGGTGTTTGCATGTGTATGTTGAGCAAAAAAAAAAAAGTGGTAGTAGGAAGGCAGGCTCGAACTCGTACCGCAAAGGAGGAAAAGAACGGGGTAAAACCTAACGTTTATGCTGTTACGACCACCGCCAAACCGGAAGCGACATTTTTTAAATTAAGGCTAGACAATCTAAAGGAGAGGATAGCTTTCAAAAATATCGACGAAAAAAAATTGCTCCCCCCTGTAGAAAAGTGCCTAGTTGAAAGGGAAGATATTAATGTTTTTTGCCAATTTTTCGATATTTGTCGTATGAAAGGTCGAACTTTAAAAAGATACTGATCTTGGTAAAATCCGTCGCCTCTATTGAAATTTAAGGCAGACATGCGAACAGACATACATACATACATACATTTATATATTGGTAACTAAAAATTTCGACCCAAACTGATAAAAAAAGCTTGCCCTATCTCTGAATACCCTTTATGTAAAATTTCAAGTATTTAGACCAGAAATTGTCTGAGTAATTTGGAAGAGACCGCAGAGGTCAATTTTTTTTTAAACTATGACCCCTTAAAATTTATTGTTTTGGGATCAAATCAAGTTATTAAGTAAGATTCATGTCCAAGGAACCTATATCTAAAATTTCAAGTGTGTAGACACAAAATTGTCGGAGGAGTTTGGTAGAGTTTTGAAATATGCAATCGTTGAACTTTTACCCCTTAATCGCGAGATTCCTAGCCAAAAACCGATCACATCGATTTTCCCAAATCTCGGTACCCTGTATTATCAAATTTCGAGTCTGTAGACTAAAAATTGACAGTTATTGCGTACACAGATACACACACAGACACGTTCACTTATATATATATATATATTAAATTCGAAGTACAACAGAATTGTAATAGTTTAAAAGCGAAGTGGGGCATTCTTTTCAACCTTATAAAAAAAGATCGACTATAATGTAAAAAGAAACAGTATCGACTAAAAGTAAGAAAAATAAATTGAAAAGGAAAAGTACTTCAAGTTTCTTCACCGTTCCCCCTTTTCTTTTCTCTTTCTCCCCCTTTTAGTCGATCTTCTTCCTTTTCAATTTATTTTTCTTACTTTTAGTCGATCCTGTTTCTTTTTACATTATAGTCGATCTTTTTTATAAGGTTTTAAAAAAATACCCCACTTCGCTTTTAAAATATATATATATATATATATATATATATATACATATATATATATCAGTAAAAGGAGATAGAACGTTATTTTAACTGTTCATTTTAACTTCAGAATTATTGGAATTATAAAAAAAGTAGTATGAGGTTTAGGACTTGCAACCGAGTATATTAATACCTCTGTTGCTTACTCCATTATACGAAAAGCATACTGATGTAGATAGGACGGACATTTACTATAGAACAATTAACAATAAATATTGAATTGCATTTTTCATCTTGTGTGTGTGTGTGTGTGTATATATATATATATATATATATATATATATATATATATATATAATATTCCCTACTACTTAAAATGAATGTGTGTATATGTGAGGTTCTTTGTCTAAAGAATGATATACAATTCCTTCTAAAAAGAATCTCCATATTTAATCTCCAATATCATTTGACCCAATAAGTTTTCATTCGTATTTACAGATCGATATACCATCTCTATTGACAAACTCTTCCAAATATGTAGATTAATTAAATATATCGTAAAATCGATCCGGATGCAGATAAACAAAACAATGTGCTCCGTATCGATCCCCCTTATACTTTTCATCATGAATTCGCTTGTAAGAGTCAAATGTCAAACGCTGTCCTCTTCTACTCAGTATTTTTATAATAGAAAAAAAAGGATAAGTTTACAAATGTAAATAATAAATAGGAAAAATAAATGCGTTTTATAAAATGCGTTCATCATTTTCTTCATAATTAAGACCTATGGTGAAATATATAAATTTTTTGATTAATATTAATAGGTGGAGAATACTGGAAATATGGGGAGACTTGTTGCACTCAGACCCTTAAGAACATCACAAGTTGTTCTCAACTAGAAATCTTTGATTATGGCTTGTGTAACTACTCCTAGCGAGTAAATACTACTAATAAAAACAGTCATAGCTTATACGATGCAAAATGGTCGGGATAGTAAGGCCCGGGAAGGAAGAGCACTAACCAGACCTCCATTGAATTAATAAAAATAGCACTGGGACCTTGGCGAAAAATCTATGATAAGCGACTTTCCCAATAATGAAAATTAATTTTTAAAGGTTATCGAAAGAGACACGAACTGGAAAGATTTTTGTCACCCAGACTCCATGCAATACCACAGGCTATTCTCACTGTTTGAGAACTCCTAGTGAGTACTAATACTTATGTCGCATTGTTTCATTCGGTAATGTAATTTCAGAATATATTTCTTTGTAAATGTTGGACTGGTTGCTCCGTTTTCACCCACAGAAATGCAGCATCCTGAAACTAGGGACAAGAGATCAGAGGCTAAATACACATTGAAAGACAACTCGCTTTGAGTGCTAACACTGGAAGAGCATGATCATGAGAAAGACCTAGTCGTCTACATCGACAACAAACTGAGTTCCAAGGAACATGTAGCTAAATCCATCGCAAAAGCAAATAAAGTTGTCGGGATCATTCGCCGGACTTTTGACTTCCTCTCGAATACAGTCTGTGCAACTCTACAAGAGCCTTGTGCGTCCTATCTTGGAGAATGGCCACTCTGTCTGGCAGCCACACGATAAGACCTTATGCAGTGATCTGGAAGACGTACAGCGCCGAGCAACCAAGCTGCTGGCATCACTGAAGGACAAGCCATATTCTGAGACTGGCCACTCTTGAGCATCGGAGAAATCATGGTGACATGATCGATCTCTACAAGTACATCCATGGGATCTATGATACAGGAAAGCCGTCTTTTCAGATCGCCAAAAACAGCGCAACTAGGGGGAATAGCCTCAAAATCGTAAAAAAAACACTGTAGGCTAGATGACGGCATAGGGACATTCTCACAGAGGATTGTCAACACATGGAATGATCTCCCAGATGCAGTTGTACAAGCACAACAGTAAACGCATTCAAAAGCTGACTTGACGCCCATTGGAGATGTCTCCCGACTTTATATTGTCCATCCTTCTTAATGGAAGTGCAAATTCCTGGGGGGGTTGTGTCACGCATGCCACAGGGTTGTCTAGGAAATTTTTCCCTTGGAACGATGGACAGGTTCAAAACCTGGATCTCAAACATCTATATGTCATATCAAAGTCAGTCAAAATATGTCCATTTTGCGGACGTCAGACGCGAATTCACAACCCATTTATTGCACCATCTTCGTTCAAGCAGAAACATTAAATATTATTCTTTAGGCAGTACTAATATCTAGCTGACTATTGAGGAAACCTGGAACTAATTTATCTCATTATATGCATAATACTTATGAAATGTCAATTTCACAATCGAGTACTAAAACATTGAAGAGACTTAATGTCACTAACATTCTTGAAAAAAAAGTATTATGGGTGTTATTCTAACGCAGAATTTTTTTTTTAAACAGCTGATTTTGTAACATATTAATTATAAATGTCACGTGCGAATGAGATTATTTTACCATCTTTGTTTCAGCTTGAATATAGATATTTAAGTACAACGTTTAATGGAGTTGATTCTCGTTTTGGGAGTTCATCTCTAAATATCTTGTACTAGTTCATGACATATTTCCATTTCGTTGACCGTACGGTATTATTGTACCACCTTAGGAAAAAGAAAAAAATACATGTTTGCCCTAGACAGAAAGCCAGGAAAGCCTTTTACTTCATTATACGTTCTACAATGAAATAAGCCAACATCTTCTTTAGCTGTATTTTCAGCGATCCTATTTTCTTATTTTAAAGTAGAGAAGAGCGATAAATGTTCATACGAACGTGACATCGACTTGTATAAAAAATCTCACCTGCCTGTTCAAACGTATGTATGTCTGTTTCGCAGAAACATTCGACAGCGGCAAAGACTCTTGACAGGATCGGTCCAATTTGAAGATCGATGCCTCGGACGACAAATATCGAAAAATTGGCATAAAATATTAATTCCTAACTCTAAACTGGGCTATTTTGTACTAGGAGGGGTCGTTTTATTTTTGTCCGACATTTTAGCAAGTCTTTGTCACCGTTGGATTAACTTCGGTTAATTTCAACGCTTTTGACTTCCTGTCGCGTCAAGGAGACGTTGGCTAAGACATCAGATTTTCTTTCACTGTTTTTTCCGCCTTTGCGTCATGGATTCGAGCCTGCTTGCCTACTACCACTTTTTTTTACATCTCTCTTTATCCTGGCTGCCTACTATTGTTTTGATTCCTTCCCACGCTACTACCATTTTTAACACTTTTACGCATTCACGGGTTCGAGCCTTCCTGCCTACTATATATATATATATATATATATATATATATATATAATTTTTTTTTTTTTTTTTGCTCAACACACACTTTCAAACACCCGATCAACGCGGACACTCATGCTAGTCTAATTATATAGAAAACTAGCATCTCTGCCCGGCGTTGCCCGGGTATTTGGAGGTGTACGTGGAGCAAAAAATTAAGAGGCGGTCAATTTTTTTTAAAACGTTGACCCCTATTATGACTCCTTAAAATTTATTATTTGCTGATCAAATCAAGTTATTAAGTTAGATCCATGGCCAAGGAACTTGTATCTAAAATTTCAAGTGTTTAGACCCAAAATTGGCGGAGAAGTTTGGTAGTTTTGACAGGTCAAATAGTTTAACTTTGACCTCTAAACAGCCAAATTTCTGTCCGAAAACAGATTACAAAGATTTTCCCAAATCTCAGTACCTTCTATATTAAATTTCTAGTCTGTAAACTGAAAATTGACAGAAATATTATATAGGGAAATGTACGCAGACACACACGAACACTTTCACTTTTATAGATATATAGATAATTATATAGATGATAATAATAAATAAACACAGAAGTATAAATTTTTGAACCAGGTAGTAGAACATTAAAGAGGGATAATATTACTCAGAGTTTGGAAACGTAACAATTCTTGGTCTTACTGTACCTCGGACATAAACTGAATCGATGGTCTATTTTAATAATTTTGGGGATTATGATAAAAGGGGAAGCTTAACCAAAATGGCCTATCTCCATTTTGAAAGATTCGTTTTTATTCTTATGAAATATTTTTTTTAATAAAGAGAAATATCAGTCAATATCTTATTTTATTAAAATTTTACATTTACCTAATACAGTGTCGTCTGTTTCTTTATACAGGGCTTAACCAGTTAGTCTACGTTAATATTGTATGAATATACAAAGGCAGAAGCTCACCCTGGACAACAGAAATTGTTTTCAAAGAAAAAACACCTTGTATGCCTTCTATAACCATATTTTTCAGCCGTTCTCACGTGCAAAGTATTTCATTTCGCCCTCTAGAGAATGTTGTATCATCAGGAGAGAATATGAACCGTTTGGGGGCCTTCCTCTCTCGTCGCGTATTTTATTTTATGTTTTCATTTATTTTATTTTCATTTTATTTATTTATTTATATTTATTTTTTTGATGACTCAACATTATCTGAAGACCGAAATGGAATACCCTACAAATGAAACACAGTCGGTAAAATTTATTATATAAAAGTATACAGAGAGGAATAGTTTTCGAAATGGTGCGTATTCTCTCCTGGTTACCTGATATTTCTAGAAACCGGAATTAAATGCCCCAGAAGTTAAAACAGCCAATAAACTAATCGGCAATAGCTTCTGTTCTTTATTGCACGTTTTTGCTACTCTTTCGGTTTCAGATATAATTCTTTATATAGCTATAAAAAGGTTATTATATACATACACACATATAAAATTAGTGAATTGATTTTTTTTTTGACAATTTAAATGGGGTTAAATTCCTTACAAATTTCAAATTATCACAAGATAATATTTCGTCAACTGTAAACAAAATATTACCAATACACCAAAATGCAAAATAGATATAATTTTCAAAAGCATTTGAAAATTTTGTATTTTTTCATCCTGTTGAATTTTGCCCTTAAAAATTATCTCTACGTAACCTAAAATCTGGAAACACTTACGGACATACGAGAAGTTGTTGCACAACTTTATACAAATACAGAGATGGTTTTGAAACAAGCCTAAAAGCCTAAACATAATAAATGCATTTCTACCTAATCGGTCTTATTCAATTCTAAATAATTGTCTGCAATAGCGAAACAATAGATAAAGAGAGAGCACTTTTATAGACACCACTTATATTGTTCCTAATTAGCATAAACTTGTACAAATAGTAAAATAAAAGCCTCTAGGAATTACTGTAACTCTGGACCCGAAATAGAAGACTTGAATCAAATTTGTTACTCGGATTACTCGTAAAATAATTGGATCATTCTACCGCTCCAGAATGCACTTCACCAATGACGCCTATAGAAGCGTAAAATAGTTTTTAGGGGTACAAGGTGCAACTTGCAGCACCATTTCCTGTCAAAATAGACTTAAATGATCTAACGAGTTACAATCTCTTCACAGAAAAGCTATAGTAAGCCTCTCTGTTGTATCCTTATTTTCATGTAACGTGCTCGACCGGACTCTAATCTCGAGTACTCCATTGTAAAACATTCGTAGCAATATCTAGTTTAGCTACGACAGCAGCAAAAATTTCTTTCTTTCACCTGACAAAACCAAACGATAAAACCCGGTACTCACGCGAAGGGCCACATAATAGTTGACTACACGCCTAATGAATAGATACCCTAAGTAAAGGTAGCTGCGCTCCTAATTCTTAGGCAGGGGTTGCACAATATCCAACCTAACTTCACTTAAATAGATACTGCTTCAGTCCAATGGCAAGGAGACGTTCAGCACGACTGAAATCGATGTTGTGATAAACGAGGGGGGGCATACACCATCTGGAATTCCCAAATGACCACCCATTTAAGTACTGACCAGGCTCAATGTTGGTTAATTTCGGTGATCTAACGGGAACCGGTGCGTCAGCGTGATGATTCCATTGAACCTATACGGCTCGAATGTGACATACTCTCGTTTATTTCAAAGAAAGAGTAATTTTCATTAAAAAATACTTTTGTTGACTGTATAAGATGTTGGCCTGAATTAGGGTTCTGTAGTGAAAATTGAGTGTGACTGCATGTGCGAACTCGAAACCCGAGTGATGGGAGATGAGAAGGCGACGAATCAGCAGGTTCGATGGCGCATTAATTTGCATAAATGAGATAATATAAGGCCGGGAGTTAAGATGTTTGAGGAGAGTCGAGCCGTTGAGTTCTCGAGAACCGGATGGAACCTGGTTAGAGCGGAGAGTGTCGCTGAGAATCGAGTCCAGTTTTTTTTTTTTTCAATTAAAACAAGTTTTCAAATACCGTACAAATTATAATAGCAAATTTGGTGGGGAAGCAAATACAATAATAGCAAAGCCGGATGACAAAATGGTTAAACTTCTAAAAAAAGAAACCTTGTTCATTGGACCGCAAATGTACAGATAATAAAAACATAGGTTGTGTTTAGCTGCCAGACTCATTAGTAGAATTGACGAAGTGTTTGGTCTGGTTAAATGTCCTGCATTCATGGTCGAAGGTTAACGCCAATGAAGTTGTGAGAACACAGCTCAGTTGGACTTCAGTTGATCGATTCCTGCCGGGTGTATACATAGTACTATATTTGCATGGCTGCTGGACAGACTCTAGTTTCAATAAAGTTTGTTTGTGAATTCCTTGTAAATAGACATAAGTCCTGGCCAAGCAAATACATAAAAAAAAAACTTTGTCAGCCTTAAGTCCTTAACAGCGTAATCACTCAGAGATTTGAATGCTGTGTATGTCAACTTGTTTTGTACGAGTTGGATATTCGCCATGTAAGGCTTTGTCTTGAAACTTCCGTTTAAGTTTGCCCAATGCAATTTGTTTGGATTTTGGTTCCACAATTTTGGCTTGCACGATCGGTCATTATAATCATTTTTTATCGAAGTTTTAACTTTAGTCTTTCTGTAACAAAGCTGTCACACACGCACGCATACACACATTAAACAATTTACGTCATATTTCGAAATGTTGATTTGGATTTGAAAGCTAATTATATTGTTATATATAGTTATTAATATACCATATAATCAGGTTAACAAACGGCTGCACATATGGTCGAAGTCAAGTGAAATTAAGGCTGGTCAAAACTAAGATGAGTGACCTTTTGCTAAGATCGGGTACTGGATATGTTCCGAAGACAGGATATGGATGAAAACTGTCAGACTATTTTTGTCCCAAAATAGGCAACATTCCTACGACTCTCGGATCGGATTAATATTAATAATATCGCTTTATTAACCTACAAAATTTTTATCGTTTATCTTTATTTAACCATGTTTGTCTAAGTAGATATTTTAATTACCTTTTCTGGCTTAGGATTTGTTTTTCCTTCATTTTTCATGACTGTTTTAAATGTTTATTTTTTTATTTATTTCTCTTTGTTTTATTACATTTTTTACTAGTGTATCTAATTGGTTTTAGTCATAAAATCTTTTTTTTTCTGTTTTTAGTTTGTTTTTTTAAATGCCAGATATTTTATTCTTGCCAATTAGTTTTTTTTTTCTCTTTATTTTTTATCTGTAACAACGTATGATTTGTGTCGGGTATTTTATCATTTCTACCAATTTAGTTTTTCTTCATTCGTCCTACATTTGGGTTTTAATTGTCAGATTTTTCTTTACTCTGGCAAATATTATTTATTTTATCAGTATATCTTTATTTGTTTCTCATCTATATGAATAATTTTTTTTTCTAGAATTATTTTTCACATCAGATCGTGAGAAACCTCTTCCTTGCATAAAATAAATCAACCATTGATGCTATTGGTTTTTAAATTTCCATTTGCAAACTCAATGTTTTGCAGAAGTAAAAAACGATCTTCTAACAATCTAACCAAACACCATAAGTTCATATTTAAAGATTTGAAACAAAGTTTTTCTTTTTTCAAAATTACTGGATTCGGCATTAAATAAATCGAAAAGGGTTAATACACAGGAAAACGCAATCATACATTTAATTTTTACATTCTTATTCTTTTTAGCTTATATTTCTTTTCTTCATTTTTTAAAAACTTTTTATTTCTTTATTTTTCATAAATTCGATATCTATATCTATAAAACTGAAATGGCGGGTGTCTGTACATTTTTCTGCGAAATTGCTCAATCAATTTTCAGTCTAGCGACTCGATTTGACATAGGCGTGTTGAGATTTGGGAAAATCTTTTTATTCGGTTATAGGCCAGAAATTTAGCTATCAAAGGGTCAAAGTTTTACGATTTGATATTTGAAAACTCCTCCACCAATTTGAGTCTAAACTCTTGAAATTTTCGATGTAGGTTACTTGGACATGGATCAAACGATTTAACTTGATCTGAGCCCAAAACAAATGTTAAGGTGTAAAAATTGGGGTCGAAGTTAAAAAGAATTTGACCTCTGCGGTCCCTAACAAATTACTCAGCCAATTTCTGGTCTAAACATTTGAAATTTTACATAAAGTGTATCCAGACATAGGGCAAGCTTTTTAGTGGGTTTTTGGCAAAAAATGTGGCTGCCAAGAGATCAAAGTTCAAAAGATTTGACCTTTGTGGTGTCTAGCAGACTATTCAGCCAATTTTGTGTTTAAATATTTGAAATGTTATATAAAGGTTGTTTAGACGTGCAGCAAGCCTTTTAATCAGCTTTGGGGCGAAAATTTGGCTGCCAAGAGGTCACAGTTGAAAGAGTTGACCTTTGTAAAGTTTCTCACATTCCTCCGCTAATTTTCGGTCTAAACAGTTGAAATTTTAGATGTAAGATACCTGGACATAAATCAAAATTTTAATATATATATATATATATATATATATATATATACACACGCACATAAAGTTATGAACAGTACATAGGCCCTATGTACTGTTCATAACATATGTGTAACATGTCTATTTTCTATTTTTCTATTCACTGTTTTCACTGAGTATTTCATTCTTTGGCTCGTATAGTATGCTTATGGAACGTGACGGTAGTCAAGCGATTAACGATACGGACTGACGACCTTTGTGTTCTAAGTTCGAATTCAGTTGGTTCTAAAGAATTACTTTCACTTCGGATCTTGGCAACTTTCATGTGATCTCTCCCTGTAAGTACCCGATGTCTTTCAAGAAAGAATCCTGACTAGAGACAATATCGGGAAAACTAATGCCAATAGCATGATCTATGGATGTATACGACATGATGAAATGTATGTACATCAAATCTGTTGCCAAGGCCGGTGGAAAAATGGTCGGATCCTTCTATCGATCCAGTAGATATCTCACTGCTGATGCAATTTTCTATCTATATAAGAGCCAGGTACGTCCAAGGATGGAGAACTGTTGTCACATTCTAGGAGCTGCTAGAGAGGACTTGCCCTGCCTTGATAGTTCAAAATAGACTTCTTAGCCTCGTAGATGTCCTTTTCTATTCCCTGAAACCTCTCTCACAGAAGAGATGTTGCGAGTTTGTCTTTGCTTTATCGTTATTTTCATGGCAAGTGCTCGACTGAGCTGCAATCTGTGGTTCCCTCCTCGCCAAACTTTCACAAGAAACACTCGTCTATCTGAAAACACTATCAATAATTCCGCCCACTCTTTATCTGTGCCTAAGCCTAAACGTAGATTCCATGAACAAAGCTTCTTTCTTAGAACTGCACGCGTGTGGAATTGTCTTCCGTTTTTCTGCTTTCCAGCTGACTACAATATGATTGTCTTCAAGTCCAAGGTAAACAACCTTTTGTTGAGCTGTTCCATATAAGTTAACAAATTTACCGAATTTCCATTACTAACGATTACGATATTGCTCAATTGGCTACCGTACACTCTTAACCCTTATCCCCGAGTGGTCTCTGGGCCTTGATCATTGGTTATGCATATGTAAAATAAAATGTTAATAATTCGATAATTAAAATTAGATGTTAAATATTTGCCGGGCAACGCCGAAAGATGTGCTGGTCGATGATTATTATGATCGTTAATAATATTTACAGAAAAAAATTATTTATGTTAAAATGTTTTAATAGAAAGATACGTTAGTTTTCATAATTAGCACAAATAAAAATGTAAACTTGTGTTACATAGTTAAATACCAATAATAAATCGAGAGACGATTTTTAATTAACTCATTTATTCCAGCACCTTTTAATGGATAATATTTTGCTTTTTGTCCTGTTTCTTTCTAATGTTCCCTTTTTACGTAACATTTCGCAGACTTTTTCTTTCAAGAACTGCTTCTCGTTTAAACAACGATTTCGTTTCTCACATTATTACAACAATGATCATATAGTATTATAAATATATTCGAAAACGTGGCTATATCAAATGGAGTTTACTCTCATAATATTGTCCAAAGTTGCCAGATTGGCTTTTTAAAGCCAATTTCTGTGGATTTAGTGTTTTTAAGCAATTCAGCATTTACATTTGGTTCTCTTTAAAGCGTAACGTACGAACTAAGGAATGAAGAGGCAGAATATTAAATTTGAATTCTTTTATGTTGTTCGGCATATTTTAAATAATTTAATAACTTTATAATTTCTTTAACCATTTTATTTTATAAGTTGATATTTTTATATTTCTACAATACATTATTCATATTCATATTCATGAGAATGTCACTTGACACTTTATTTTTTCTGTTTTGTTTTTTTCACTATTTCTGTTAATTATTTCTCATATTTATATTCCGGCTATTGATTCTTATTTCCCTATATCGTTGAAAAAATGGCGGATCATTAAAAGCTTATTCATTTAAATGTTTCTTTGTCTAGTTAATGATCTTTAAGAATTCACAATAACTACGTATCGATGAGAGCATTTAATTAACGTAATAAATAATGAAACATGAGGGAAATATTTTTTTCGTTGATGTTATTCATTTGTAAATCGCTAAAAGTTATTAATGCTTCATTTCTGTAAGAGTATTTCTCCTTTGCAAATGGTTATTGATTTCTATGATACATTTCTATTGTTGTTTCATTATATCTTTAGTTTTTTTTTTTTAATTTTTTCAACTATCCCTTTTTTATTTATTAAATTCGTTGATTAGTAAAATTTCGTTTCGTCTGTCGTTCGCTTCGTTTGTCGTTCGTTTCGTTTGTCGTTCGTTTCGTTTGTCGTTCGCTTCGTTTGTCGTTCGCTTCGTTTGTCGTTCGCTTCGTTTGTCGTTCGCTTCGTTTGTCGTTCGTTTCGTTTGTCGCTCGTTTCGTTTGTCGCTCGTTTCGTTTGTCGCTCGTTTCGTTTGTCGCTCGTTTCGTTTGTCGCTCGTTTCGTTTGTCGCTCGTTTCGTTTGTCGCTCGTTTCGTTTGTCGCTCGTTTCGTTTGTCGCTCGTTTCGTTTGTCGCTCGTTTCGTTTGTCGCTCGTTTCGTTTGTCGCTCGTTTCGTTTGTCGCTCGTTTCGTTTGTCGCTCGTTTCGTTTGTGCTTTTTTTCAGAAAGCATCTTTTCCGTTTCTGTACTCCTTTTTTTTCTGTACTCCTTTTTTTTCTGTACTCCGTTTTTTTTCTGTATTCTTTTTTTTTCTGTATTTTTTTCTGTGTTTTTTTCTGTGTTCTTTTTTTCTGTGTTCTTTTTTTCTGTGTTCTTTTTTTGTGTTTTTTTTCTGTGTTCTTTTTTCTGTGTTTTTTGTTCTTTTTTTTGTGTTCTTTTTTTTGTGTTCTTTTTTTTGTGTTCTTTTTCTGTGTTCTTTTTTTCTGTGTTCTTTTTTTTATGTGTTCTTTTTTTTCTGTGTTCTTTTTTTTCTGTGTTCTTTTTTTTCTGTGTTCTTTTTTTTCTGTGTTCTTTGTTTTCTGTGTTCTTTGTTTTCTGTGTTTTTTTTCTGTGTTCTTTTTTTCTGTGTTCTTTTTTTCTGTGTTCTTTTTTTTCTGTGTTCTTTTTTTTCTGTGTTCTTTTTTTTCTGTGTTCTTTTTTTTCTGTGTTCTTTTTTTTCTGTGTTCTTTTTTTTCTGTTTTTTTTTTGTTTTTTTCTGTGTTTTTTTTCTGTGTTTTTTTTCTGTTTTTTTTTCTGTGTTTTTTTTTCTGTGTTTTTTTTTTGTTTTTTTTTTTTGTGTTTTTTTCTGTGTTTTTTTCTGTGTTTTTTTCTGTGTTTTTTTCTGTGTTTTTTTCTGTGTTCTTTTTTTTCTGTGTTCTTTTTTTTCTGTGTTCTTTTTTTTCTGTGTTCTTTTTTTTCTGTGTTCTTTTTTTTCTGTGTTCTTTTTTTTCTGTGTTCTTTTTTTTCTGTGTTCTTTTTTCTATTTTCCCCCTTTTGTTTCCTGTTTTTCTTTTCTGTTTTTCCTTTTCTTTTCTTTTTTGTATTTCTTTTTTCTGTTTTTTCATGTTTTTTTTTCTTTTTTGTTCCTGTTTTCCTTTGTATTCTCCATTTGTTAACTTGTTTACGTGAATGCCAATTATTTTCATTAATATTGTTGAAAATCTCTTGGTTGATTTTAAAAATGGAAGGTTACAATGACAAAATTCCTCAAGCGGCGAAACCTAACCCACTGCTCTAGATTCTAAACAATTACATCAAGCAAACACCTTTTTCTTTTCCAAGCTTTTAAGAAGAATCCTTTTCTCTCTATTCCCGAGAAACGGTAGCGCGTCGCCATACAACAAACCGATAATCAATATTTCTTTTGACGCTGAGAATTCAGTAATCAGCATTTCTTCGTTACTTCATATTTATTTTATTCCCTTGTGTTTGTCTCGCAGAAAAGGAAAATGAAATTAACAGATTTTTACCGAAGCCTGTCATGTGACAATACTTAGTCTTCTAACCTTCACCAAGGAGGTTATATTTTTAGTCAAGTTAGTTTGCCTCATATCGCTTAACCAATCGTCACCAAAGTTGGTAAAAATATCGGTTATGATCGAGCATAAAACTGATTTAATTTAATTTAATAATGTCTTATATACTTTTATCTGCAAATATGATTGAAATATTTGAAACTGAAAATTCGGAAAGAAAGAAATTGTAAGTTAAGAAAGCTCTATTTAAATGAAAGGTGTAATGTTTTTAACAGGCAATATTAAAATATCAGAATAATGTTCGATGCAACACTCAACCTATATACTATGAATTTGTATATCTACGGATTGAAATTTGGTATATAGGGTATTCAGACATGTGGAAAACTTTTTAATCTGTTTTCATCCGGTAAACCTGGCTTTTAAGAGGGTCAAAATGGAAAAAGTGATACTTGGGAGGGCATCAGATTTTGATCTATTTGTCAACTGTTGTGATTGCGCATATACGAATCGTTTACATGGAAGCTTCTTTATGGTAAGAATAAATAGGTTTGAAAACAATTTTAAAGTCGTATCAAGCTGGTCTAATCGTTATCGCACTTGGCACTGTCTTTAGGTTTTGGGGTTCGATCTTAGCTTGAATATTTTTAATTAAAAGAAGTGAATTATTAAGAAAAGCATGATACTCGCACGCACCTAACCGCCCACCAGTTCTATTCGCGCATATCATCCATAGAAGTGAGGTACCGTTGAGAGCCATATTATCAATGATTGGGATCTCCAAACACAAGTTAGCTAAATGGTTTACAAGAATTTTAGAACCCGCTTTGGAACGTTACTTTTTTTTCTGCATTAAAGACTTTTTCACCTTCGGTAACTTTATGCAAAACTATAGTCATTCTGACAAATTTATGTGTTTTTTTTTATATTTCTAGTCTTTTGACTTGCGTCTCATTGTTAGAGACTATTAATCTATATACTGACGCCCTATATTAACTCCTCCAATGGCCGATACATTGTCGTCGAATTGATGAAATTCGCCACTATGTCCGTTGAATTCAGTTTTAATGGTAGTATGTACAAACAGACAGATGGTGTGGCCATGGGTTCCCCATTGGGACCAGTGTTGGCTATATCTTTGTGGGGTTTCACGAACAGGGTCTATTATCTGGTTTGTATAAACCAGGCCTTTACTTTCGTTACGTGGATTACATCTTTTGCTCATTTGACAACGAGACGAAAGCGGATGCTTTTTTGTGTCCCTTAATAACGTTCATCTAGCCACGATAGACAAAGAAACAAATTGTACTCTTCCGTTTTTAGATGTTCTTGTTTCCAAGACATCTTCATGTTTTCTTACTTCAGTTTATCGTAAGCATCATTTATCGGCCTTCATTCACGTTGCGTCTCATTTTGTGCTACAAACCAAAAATGTAATTTAATTAAGACTTTAAAACACAGGGCCTTGATGATTTGTTCCGAAGCTAATCTGGATGACGAGCTTAAATTCATTACTAAGCCCCTTTGAAACAATGGTTACCCCTTAGATATTGTTGGAACTAATATTAATAAAAAAATTCCAATTTTTAAAAATGTAAAGAAATTGTAGTCAACAGATGTCCTGTTTACCATCGTCTACCTTGGTTAGGTAACATCAGTGAGTTATTTGCTAAGCAAATCTCTTTGGCTGTATAACGGTGTTATTTTGCATCGAACCCACGCGCTTTGGTTTATGGTTTGTGATAAAAATTAATTTTAAGTTTTATTAAAAAGAACATTTTTGTATCTAAAAGGAATGTGGTTAATTCAATTTTTGAATACAAAATCCAATATATTTTCAAATAGTTTACTATAATTATCGATGAGAAAGGTTTGGACTATTTACTGAGTACATTTATAAACAGTTGCAAAAGATAATAAGAAATGCTGTGTGTCTGCGTGTTGAAAAGGAACATGCGTAAACTTGCTTTTATGCACATACCCTGCGCATTTTCATTTTGGACAACAAAATTGAAACTTCGTTCGACATAATATTATGAGAAAGCATTATTCTGCTAAAGTTAAAGATAAAATTATAGGCATGAAAAAGGCCGGAAAAATCACTACGAAGTTTTTCAAGGTTTCTAAAAATTTTATTTTCTGCTATCTAAAAACTATTTAAAAAAAATAAAATTTATGACACCACCAGTCATTTACATGGAAAGGCAATGCTATAAAAGCTTATGAGAAATGTTATTAAATAAGGAAACAATTCTTGTAGACAATTGGTTACAAAACTAGAAAAAATGAATGTTCAGTGTTCTTATTCAGCTATAAGAAACTATTTAAATAATATCGGTTTAAACACGCGACATACTATAAAAAACAGTTATTAACAGCCCTACCTATCATAACTTGATTTCAGGCAAGCAATAGAAGGATAAAAATGCCAGACGATAAAATTAAAACCATGATATTCAGTTGTGAATCTAAATTTAATGTCATTATGATGGAAACAAAAAAAATATGGTGAAAGAAAAGTGACCCAGTAGATAAAAACATAGTTCGCGGAACTAAAATTTGGAAGAGGGTCTGTTATGGCGTGTTTTTCCTATTATGGCGTTGGAGAATTAGTTTTCATAGGTGTGAAAATGGATGCTGCATATTACTGCAACATTCTAAGTTCTCTCTTATTTGATTCTGTTAGAAAATTTGGTACATTGACACCTTTCGAGTTTATTTTTGTCCAACACAACGATTAAAAACACTAGCAAGCTTGCCATGGAATACTTTTTAGAGAAAACTTCATAACTCTATAAAGTTAATCGGTACAATCACCTAATTGCAACCCTATAGAGAACTTGTGGACAATTATAAAATCAGAAATTAGCAGCAACATCTTAAAAGATAAAGCCAAACTAAAAACCGCTATACATGAAAAACGGAATAAGATACGAGTCGATTTATTCCAGAAACATTTTTGTCATTACATTTGTCAGTCTATATTTTCTATAAAGTTAAAGGTAGTTGTATGAATAAATAATTTATATGTGACTTCTTTACTTTACAGACGAAAATCACCTTGTTAATAAAACTTTAAAAACATTTTATTACAAAGAAAATAGATATTAAACGTGGGAAATAGAAGTTTCTTTAATATAGTAAATTGGTGTTGTTAAAAATTTGCATAAATTTTTATTTATTCATAAAACTATAGATGGCTACTTTTTTAAAGACTGTATCAGATTGAATATTTGCATATACACAAAACTAATTAACTATTATGAATTTTGAAAAACAGCTGATTGACGTAAGGTTACGTAATTTAAGATACATATAATTTTTTTACTTTAATACAAATTTTTTAAGCAATATAAAAACTTTACTTGGTATAATATTGACATAGCTTTTTATTTCTCTATTATATCTGCATCGAGATTGACCTAAAATTATAATCACTCTTTTCTTAAGAACCTTTATCTTAAGCATAAGTTTTATACATGCTCGAGAATCAAATTAATGTAATTGAATTTGATCCCAATTGTAATAAGGGTTCTATATATAGGAAGTGATTTAATTATATCTTGATTTTAATCTTCGTAAATACACATGAGTGAGAAACAGTTTCTCTTCGGGGAATTAATTTTCCCACTCGTGGGATGGGTATATTTCTAGTATGTATACACATCCGCATTATATATATATATATATGAGAAAGATATATATATATATATATATATATATATATATGAGAAAGATATACATACATACATACATACAATAATAGGAGAGTAGCACTATATTTAGTTCGCCTTAAGAGATCTATTTTTATCACAAAATATGACAATAGTTTTAATATAATATTCAGTATTATAACCTAAATCTATTTACTGTGCGGGAAAAGTGCATAGATACGGGTTTGCCTGAATCTCTGTTAAAATTATAAAGCTTGTGAACTGAAACAATACGACTCGGAAAGAGAATGCTTCCATCCGGAAAAGATGCCACCAAAACAGATGCATTACAATGGCTGCGTTGTTTATTCAAGAGAAGATTACAAAAGTTAGCCTTAAAGATACGCAACGCAGACATGAGCAACTCATTTCGTGTTTGTCAGCTATTTCACTTATCTATTATTTCCCTCTTTCGCTCATGTGTACTTTTGTTTATCCTGTCTTTCAAGCTTTTGCATTACAGAGCATTTTTTTACAATTTAGTTCATTCAATTGTTGTATATTTACCATTTTGTATTTCTACTTTTATTTTTGGTATAACCTTTCAGTTCTCTCGCTTTCTATCTTGTTTCGCTTTTGTTTTGTGTGTCTTGGTTCTGTCTTTGTGTGTCCTGGTTCTGTCTTTATTGTGCGTCTCGGTTCTGTCTTTATTGTGTGTCTTGGTTTTGGTTCCAGCTTTAATTATTTCTTGATCCCTTACCATTTTATCATTTCATTTTTTATTTGCTTTTTAATGAAGTGTTCATTCTTTCTGAGCCCGTTTTCTTTATTTATTTTCTTATGTGCTACTTTGATTCTTCAGTTTTACAGCCTTTACCTTTTTAATATTTTTACTTGCGTTCTTCTTTGCCTTTAATTTGTTTTTTTTTTTAGTTCGGTTTCTTTCAGTTATAAACGTTTCAGTCATTGTGTATAAACGTTTCAGTCATTCTGCATAAACTGATGTTTGCTATTCTTTTAGTTATTATATTTCTCTCATTTATTCTCCATTAAAGATTTATTTGTCAATCCTCGTTAATTTAGTATTTGATACGTGTTTTATCTTTTTCCTTTCTTGCATTTTGCTATTTTCTTCTTTCTGTTTACAATTTATAACTTTATTTTCATCTTTTCTCCCTCTATCTTTACTTCGTTAAACTCCTATTTTGTTTAGATTTTTGTTAATCTTCGTTCACAATATGTAACTACTACTATGTAACACAATATGTATTTCATTTTATTTTGGTAAAAATATCAACGTTCCAATATATTATTTAATTGGAATTCATTATTGAGATGAGTATTATTTATTAATTTATTTATTGTGGACTATCATCCTCATCTTAGTTGTTGTTTCACGACGTTTCGGCCAACTATTCCTTTGGCCTTCGTCGGGTGGACGCGATGAGATAACTCCGAATCACCTAACTAATTCTAAGCAATTACTGCCATCCATAGTTGTTGTCTCACCACGTTTTGACCAAGTAAGCCTCTGTCTGCCGGGCACGTAGGGCAGTGGATAAGAAACATTACATTTCTTGACAACTCATTTTCATCGCTAGTCACAACTCCGTCGAGAAACGGGCCGTTCTTGTTGCGTAAAAGAAAGGAAGATGCCACTTTATAACAGCGTTTCTTTTGGTTGCCGTTCAATTTGTGAGACCATCTTTATGAAGTTATTTTTTTATTTCCAATCTATCTAAAGTGATTGGAAATCGTCGTATACGTTATGTCTAAATCGGAAGCAAGTTCTCGAATAGTTGTGCGATGATTCGTTTCGACTAAGGCTCTTAATTTATTGTTGTCAACATCCGATTGCCGACCACCACGCTCCTCATCGTCAAGACGCTCGTCGCTGCCATTCTGCTGTGTATTCAGTAGTGGTTTCTGATCCACATGCTCTGTTGATATCGCGTGCTGTTTCAGAAGCTTTTCGGTCTGGTTTGAATTGAAATAAGAAAATTGTGCGAATGTGCTTTTTTTCTATCTAGTATTCAACATTTTAAAAAGGAATAATTGTTGCAACTTAAACAATCAGAAACAGCGAAAACGTTCTTTAACATGATATATAAAGTAAATATATTATTACAAAACCCTATTTGAAAATACACCATTTGAAATAAAAATCACGCAAGAACTTTCCTCTCAACCTAATAACAATCGTCCGAATAATCCAAGTAATAAAAATTTGTATTTGCAAAGTTTAAAGCTGACAGCACATCCTTGTTTATATGTGATCAGTTTTTCTTTCGTAAGTTCTGGTTTTCTAAAATCAAAACGTAAACCTAAAAACCTTTCCTACATTCCTTTCCTACAGTCCTACACTTTTTAATAAGAGGTTTTACTTACAAAGGCAAAATCACGTTGACACTGGTTCTCGACAAGCCACCGAAGTTAAGCAATGCTTCGTCTGGCATGTACAAGGTTGCCGATAATTTAATACTACAAAGGCGCTGTATGTAGGTGAAAGGTCATATCCGTCTTTCTTTCTAGTGTATATGGTGCGTACACATAACCAGGTTGAGTTTACTGAACTCTATCATCTCGACTGTGGTTGAAAAATGATAAAGTTTAAATTTATGTTTTTGTATTCACTTTTACTTGAAACTAGAAAAAAAACTTATCTGGTGATTTTTGGGCTATACTCTTAATATGGAAGTGTGTGATAATTATTATCACATTTCTTTTTTTCCACTCCGATTGGGTTGATATTAACGCCTTAAGTGATTGTAAGAATATGTTATCAAAGATGAACATCATGTAGCAGAGATAAAACATGAAACACTTTCGTCTTTCACTTAAGGGATTTTAATAAAGAAAACTGCTAAATGTTAGTAAATGTAAGAATTCAATAACACTATTATAATCCCAAATTTTAATGTCGATGTACATTACTTGAGACTTATATTTCTTAAATTACTTCGCAAAATGCATCAGTTTGATCTGCTTATCAAAGTACATTATACTTGTTGTCCTATCCCCATCCTTATATATTTATGTGAATTGTATATCTCATTTTTATTTTTCCATAGAGGATACCATTTATCAAGGCCCGGAAGCCACTCGGGGATAAGGGTTATTGCGTACACAGTAATCAATGGGATAGTATCGTAGTAATCGTTAGTATTGGAGATTTGATAAAGTGTCAGTTCATCAGGAATTTGTTTATGTTGGACTTGAAAACATCCAAGTTGTAGTTAGGTGGGAAACAGGCAATCGGAAGAGTTCTACATTCGTTCACTTCTAAGAAAGAAGCTCTGCTCCTGGAATCTGTTTTAATTTAGGCACAGATAAAGAGTGGGGAAAATTAATGACAATGGTTTCAGCTAGACGGGTTAATAGTGTTATTGAATTCTTACATTTATCGTGAAAGGTTGGCGAGGGGGGACCAGAGATTGGAGCTCAGATGAGCACTTGCCATGGAAATAACGATAAAACAAAGACAGGATCGCAATTTATATATGTATATTTATATCTGCATCTTATATATAATATATGTACGAGAAAAGATACGTGCGCTTCACGCGGGACTTTCCTGTATGCTTCGCGGGTACTCGAGCGTACAGCAAAGCCACAATTTAACCTTTGACCATGAAAAATATTGTGCACAATTCCTAGGTTGGAGACCGTCATCAGGTCAGGTATTGTCATGATCGTTTCAGCTCTGTGGGCTGTAAGAGAGTATATATGCTGTGGCCTTGACCTTTACTTGGACTACTGTGTCCACCATCTCTAGGTGGGGTGCTATCATCATGCCAGCTTCAGTAATCTACTGATGTGAGCTGTAGGAGAGTTTACACGCACACATATACACACACAAACGTTACTATTTTATATATATATATATATATATATCCTTACTTACTAGTTATTTTAGATTTCACTATCTAGAGGAAAATACGCATTGATTAAATTTATAAAGTACACGTAACTATATACTTCAAAATCTCTAGAAAGTGATATTTCGGAAGAAATATTAATTTTATTACATGCTAACGTGCAATGAAAGTATATAAAAAATACTGTAAATTCTTTGTAACAATAGCGGCTATAAAGATTGAAACTGATTTGAGTTTGTCTTTCGAAACTGAAATTTCCGGACAAAAGAATCACAGCTTTTCTTTTTCTTTTTCTTTTTTTTGTGAAATTCCGGTGATTTTCGTTAATTTTAAAGCTGACGTTTACTTAATTCAATTTATATAAATGATAGAATAGGTCATCCATTCCATTATATTATACTTTTATATCAAACTAATATTTTACATTTATATTTCAATATTTTTCAAGAATTCGGAACAGCGAAACTGGATTTGACTTTCTACGTTCGTAGTTGGAATTGTTTCGGTAATGCATGAAAATTTCTAGCTGTCTATTCATCAAAAATCTATTTTTGAGTTTTCAAATTGTGTGTGTGTTTTTTTTTTTTTTTTTAATTGAATGAAAATATTTTTCATGTTAAGAATAGATTCCTAAATGACAACGTTATTTTCAGTACGCTCGATAAACTGTAGATTTAATTTCTAAATAATAATAATAAACATTAACAAGTAAATAAGAATACAGTAAAAACGCTCAATCTAAATTTCCTGTAAATGAACGTGCGTAAACTTTACTTCAGATTGTGTTGACGGCTAACGTTACAAAAATAATACCAAACCTTAATTGATTCTAAAATGTTCTAAACAAATTATAGATTTAAGAATATCAACTACGATAGGGTTGTTACATTCTGTTGTTGTACATAAAACACAGTCGTTTGAACTATTATTATTATTACATAACTAATTACATTACATAACAGTTTACTAATTTCGTGACAAATGAAAAAAAAACACATCTTTATTTAGATATATAACTTCTAAGTAATGATGGACCCTTCCCGTCGATTTCGACGTATGAGCTCCGCCACAACTATTAAGTTGCTAGTAAATCCACACAGATGATTTGTTTTTATAGTGGTGAAGTATTTGGTCAAAACTTGTTTTTGGTACAACTATTAATCTTTGTCGGTGCAATGGCTGTTGTAAGACGGTATGCAGTAGACCGCAAATTTCACACTAGTTTTTCTACTCCTAGATGCATGTTTTAACGAAGATCAGAGGTATATCTCTCTCAGTGAATTAAACACGGCCCCCCAAAACACCAACCTGGAAATTTCCACGTTTCAGCATCGTACATATTGCGTTTATCCTTCCGAAATGGTTACCAGTCTGCTACTACCCGAGCTCATCATTGCTTAGCTTCCGTAATTTTGCAAGAACTGGTGTGTCAACGTGATTAGGCCGTATATTTGTAATATTTTCATATAAATACGTCGATATTTGTAGCTCTTTAACATTTATCTTTATGCATTTTGTAGGAATAAGTTGAAGTAGTGTAGGCATTTTAATGCTTGTCCGATGTAATTCAATCTGAAAGTATAACCATGCAGCCTTGAATAAGACCAGCAATGCATCGTGTTACAAAAGGCTTTTTTCATGGAGGATGGTAAGCCAATCAGTGCTTGTGTTTTAACCATGTGTTATTTTGAAAATCTGCTTGTCCGTAATCGTTAAAAAAACAAAACAAACTTGACGATGTGTATTCTTACCTTGAAATTGTATGTTCTTATTTACCGAGTTTCTGTGTGATCCTGTTAGATTGTCGGTAGTCTTCCAGGTAAATAAGCGTATTTTATATCTAAAACAGGACTAACTCTAACAAGCCTGAAAGACATAGTAAATTTATTCCACCTCTAGCTTTGTTCCATATCGCTGACCAGGATAGGGTAGAGAGTGATTGAAAACACTAATTATATTTTACACAACCAGCCGCTGTATATTCTAGTTGTCTTTATAACCCCCTTTTCTTTGAACAATTTATAATATATTCTTTAATTTTATCACTTTAAACCGTGGGATCATCAAGTTGATCCGTGTTGAACACTTAATATCTAAGCGAAGTAAATGTAGTGATGCCAGGCTGTGAAAAATATAATCAGTTATTCTGATGAGGCTCACTGCTAAAGTGACGTGGTGTTTACGGGAACTACTCGGGCTAGTGATTATATATTAGTAAATAAGTTTCTCATTTACATAGCTAAAAAGTGCAATACTAGAGCTATAAATGTTGTCTGTAATGATACCACGTTAATAAGGATAGGCGCACATATTTACTCACAGATTTTGTTTCTTTTATTGGTTACAACATAGCGTGCAATTGTTTAACCTCCCGTTAGATATAAAAATATACTTATTCATGAAATCATAACTTGCATAACTTGAGATTCCGCAGCTCGTAGGAAGAAAATGTTTCACAACCCAAGATTAATACAGAGAGTATTCATTTTTTTTTTATCAACAAGTTTTACACAAAGTGCTTTCTCTACATATTTAGAATAACACACACTTTCAGTGCGATGTAGAATCACTTAAATTTCTAAGTAGTTGATAGTCAGTTTGTTCCCATAGCTCTACTATTATATAAAATTCACTTTATGTAAGTTCTTTCTTTATAGATTCCGAAACGACTTCAAAGAAAGCTAATTTATGTCTGATAGTGTTCTTAGATATGTTTTATAAAGAAATTCGTCCGATAAGTATCAAAAATCGAAAAAATCTGATCTTAAAATAGTCTATTTTTTTATGGAAATATTTTAGGTTGCACCGGCAAGGGAGATAACAAAATATCAACAAATAATTTCTTCTTAGAAAAAAAAAACCAAACAGATTTATTGATATCTGGAAACATAGCTCGGTGGTAAATCATTCGACTGCAGATCGAATGATCACGTGTTCAAACCCAGCTGTCCCTCACCATTTCATTTTTTTTCTTATTAATGAATGCAATTTACAATAAAAGAGGTACCATTAAAATCAGCGCAAATCATTTCTTTGTTTGCATATTTTAAAACTAAACATGAATCAAAAGTGAGTTTCTAGGGAATTTATCGTCAAACCCAAATATCAACTAATATGATATTGTAAACAAACACAGGCTGAATTTGAACGACATTATCATTATTATTTATTGCGAATTAGTCCAATGGGCAAATTGTTCCTCATAATATATAATATTTAATAAAGGATTTCTTATATAGTAATACATACTCAACCTACATAAATAAAAATATAATGTTTAAGCGTATTTAAGCTGGGCACCAAGCTATATAATGTGTGTAGTAGAACGATAAAATTGTCGCCCTAAAACCTTTTATTGAAAAATCAATTAAGGTAACTGGATCATGTAGTAGAGCTGACATCAATGGAGCCACCTTCAACCTTGATCAGGAACTGGGAGCATGCTATTTTCACAAGCGCCGGCCAGAGCTCAACATATACTCAGCAGATGGCGAAGATGGCTAGCTTTGTTGTTGTGGGAGGTCATGTTGGTGATGTTTCCGACGCATGTCAAGAAGGTCGAGGGAGGAGGGACGCGACTGTGAGAAGAGTACAAAATCATAACAGTCCTTCTGAAGCAAAGCCTGGGTCTCTTTGGACTTG
Source organism: Euprymna scolopes (assembly GCF_053919585.1). NCBI lineage: Eukaryota > Metazoa > Mollusca > Cephalopoda > Sepiida > Sepiolidae > Euprymna > Euprymna scolopes. Next base: position 181,479,278 of record NC_136483.1, read on the forward strand.
TGGGCCGGTGCTGAGTCCTGATGCCACACTCAGGGTCTCCCAGAATCCACCCGATTACACTAGAGGGTCTCCACACTCTTCAGCACATCCAGGTACATTTTAGTGTTGACTTTCAAGCTGACTTCGAATACGTGAGGTGGCATGTTTGGCTTTTACTTGAAACCACACTAAAGACTATAAATGTTGCTCGTCCAATGAATTTAGCTGTGCCCTTAGTCTTGAATCGTCCGGATTTGCATTTTAGTGTGCTGGTAATTGTCCTGTGGTCATATCTTGGATCGGTAGTGAGCATGAGTTGTAAAGCAGCGTATTTGTAGTCTCGCTCGATTAACATTGTCACTTTCAGACATGATGGAACGCTTCTATCGCTCTTGGGATTTGTACACAACTGGCCAACTAGTAGATAGTCTGCAACAAAAAAATAAAACCTGTTCTTATCAAAGGGAAATGGAATCACATCGTCTTCTCTATGAAGACAATTTTATCCTTCTACCTGATATACATGTTCATCAGATCAGGCTGTCTAAAGATACCGGATTTCTTAATTAAAATGCACCGAGGATTTTTTTTCCGTTCACTTTGCGAAATGTAATCATTTTTTGCCACGCTAAAAGCACATTTCCTCTACAAAGGTACACTAGGAAAAATATTTGAGAAATTTGAAGTTTTATATTGAATGTATAGCCTCCTGATTTCTATGATATCTTACACGGACCAAGTGTTCTAATTATATTTCGCTTTCTACATAAAATAAGAATTTTTCCTTTTAATTCTTGTTCATTTTTCAATTCGTAAAAATATACCCTTAGACCTATTATCTAAACAATACTTACATGAATAGCGGTGTGAAGCCAATCTTAAAGCGTACTTTACCTTGCTATATTCGAATGAAGGTTTGCATATTACCATAAATGGGTAACGTTATTTTATGAAATTGTGCTATAATGTGACTATAATGCGTCGCGTTGCGCGCAAATACATGACCAGGAGCATTACAGTAAAAGATGTTGCGCATAGGAGGAACCCATATCGACCCTTAGAATAACGCCATTAGTTTTCAAAAGCGGTTCATTAACTTTCTACTTTGAATCAAGCCTTAATTCATAATTCATTTTTTAAACCTCCCACGCGTTCCCACTTTTATCATTCAACCAAATGATGGCATATCGAAATTGTCCAGCAAAAAAAAAAAAAAAAATTAATAAATAAAACCATGAACATTTTGATCTCATTATTTGCTATTATCTGCAGAAAAAATGCGCACAAATATTCAAATAATAATTTAAATTTTAAATATCTTCAACTCTTAAATAATATGTCCATATTTAAAAGAAGACCAGAACACATTTTAAGATGCGGTTATTCAGTCTGATCATTTATCAAAGAAAATACAATTCAAAATTAAGCGTGATATATTATCAAAACTGTTTTATTCTATAGCTTTTTCGGACTGCTGTTCTCATTTTGATTGCTATTTTCACATTTTTTCAATCCATGGCGTAACGGATAAATTACCCAGTAAATGTAACTGTAAGTTACACTCTTCTGAAATTGAAAGTTTAATCTTCAGTGCGGGCTACATTTAAATATAATTGCGAATTGCTTAAGACTTCTACCCACTTATTGCTGACGGAACGCCAACATGCTACTCTCGTGGATTATGCATTGTATGTTTGTGTGTAAATATTTAACCGATAAACACTTAAATTACTGGGAACATAACACTGAAATTAACAGGAAATAGTAATCATACACGCATGATGGTTTATGCCGAGTAAAATCTTTGTTTGGATGGATGAATAAGGCGTATTAACATATAGACAAACTGTTCATTTCAACTTGCCGACATATTTTTACTTTTTGCATATGCCTAAATTCAATTCATTTTTTAAAATCGTTTAATATTATTAGTTTGGTGCAAACACAATATCGTTTTCTCACATATGTTATATTTATAATTCTATGCAGATTCCACAGTTTGACAGACATATTCTAAAATTCGAGAAGATAAACCTTAATAAAGCCGGACATTACATCAACCGAAAAGTTGCGAAAATAGTTAAGATGAGAACAGTATTTCGAATAATCTCAGTAGTACGACACATCAATCTTTAACTAAATTCATAGTAACGAAAATTTGATTTTCAACTTGAGATTAACAGATTGAATGGCAAAAATGTCTACTTTAAAGATTAACAAAACGTCTTAAAGAATATACGTTGACACAATCTGTACACAGCGAGACATGATGGAGTATGTAAGTGCCTCCACTGGACCATCTGTAAAAATTTAAACGTCCAGTGTAGCAGCAAATCCTGAGCACATCAACCTGAAAAAAGAGTTGGAAATGGTTTATATACCGTACATTACGCCCATGTAATACCTACAGCCACCTACCTTGAAAATGCTGCTGACAAATCTGACTTATTTATATGGAATAATTCAGAGAGAGTTGCAACCTTCGTTGAAGTGGCTGTCCCTAATGATGGAGGTCTGAACAGAGCTGAAAGGGAGAAACAGAACAAATATTAAGGTCTCATGTATGATATGGAAAGAAAAAGGAATCTTAGGGAGAATCAATCATGCCAGTTATTATAGTTGCCACAGCGTTTATGAAGAAGAACCTGAAGTCCTACCTAACTAATATTCCCGGTGAATCAAGTGCAAAAGAGATTCATATAATTGCACTTAAGGGAACAACGAGGATACTAAATAGTTCTCGGTTGGTTTCAATAAAAAGTAGGGGAATGTTGGCAGCTGGTTTGGCTGGCCCATACCTAACGTTACAATCTTTACAGGAAGAAAATTAAATAGAAAACAACTAAAATTCTATTTCAAACGTGATTTTGATTAACAAAATTATATTTCTGAATTTTTGAGATGAACATTGATAATTTGTCTTTTGATTAATCGAACGTTTTACATCTTCGGTGTCATTCAGACAACGCTTCGATGTCACATCCAACTTTGTTTAGCTGTCTCTTGGAATCTCGTGAATCTTTCATTTGAACTTGGACTCTTTTATTTGAACTCGTGAATCTTTACAGAATTTTTAACAGAACCGTTTATTTAATCTACGATCTTGTCCAATCAGCCATGGACAGGAAAAAGTATCAGTTATAAGCACATTTAATCAATCGAAGTTTATGTTCAGTCTCGAAAGACAATGGATACCTCCTGTAGGGGCAGCTGCGCGTTTAATCGTGGCAAGTTACGCAAACCCCAACCACCCTTCTCCTGAATCAACACTGCTTGAGTCCAGTGGCAAGGAGGCTTCCAGAACGACTGGAAACAAAACCGAAATAAGCGGAGAACACATGGAAGTCCCAATAGGTAACCCACGTGGTACTGACCAGGCTCATCGTTGCTTAACTTCAGTGATCTGACGGAAACCGGTGTGTAAAACTTGATTATGCCGTATATTTAATTATTTAATCAAGTAATTTATCAATTACATTACGAGACTTACATCTGAATCGTTGTGCGAATAACACTCAAAATTAGAACAATAGTCCATCAATAAGAACAAAAATCTATTTCACTCGTGTACGTTGCAAATGAAGAACATTTTTACTTTAAACATAATTGTGACCAGTTTGTGAAAGACGAAGAACATTTAATTTGTAGTCTGGTAGTGGCAGACGAAGGAAAATATTAATTTAAATGTGTTCCTAACGAGTGAACAGATTGCTACTTCAGTAATATAGGGCGGAAGAGCGTATGCAAATGCATGCAAAATGACGTCATTGCTAAGGAAAAATGAGTTTGAAACGAGATCACGTAAGAGACGGGAATAACGTTTCAGAGCACGTTAGACGCGTGGATGACATTCGCGAGAATGTTCGAGAAGACGACCACGTGAGCGACATCAAAGCGGTAACGAGAGAATAAAAAAAAATAAATGTCGTTCTATAAAATAAAAGCGAGTTGAAATTCTTGTCTATTCCTGTCCCATTTGCGACTGAGACTACAACGTGTTGGTTCTCGGACAAGGTTACATTTAAAGAGTGCAAGAACCCTGGCAAATAAAACGTGACGGACCACCTGTTTAACTAAGCTTTATATAACGAATTTTGGACACAATTTAATTCAAATACGTCAATTAGACTAATGAATATATTATTTCAGACTTACGCGTCACAGGCAAACCAAACAATTATTGGACTCCTCAAAAGTACGCGATGCATCCGTTCAGTCTTTGAGATCACCTAATACGCAACCAACAGTCTCTTCAAAATGCACCCAGTATTTATGTGCTTTAGTGATGAAAATTATGTTAATGAAATGTTACTGACAAATAACGCAACTCAACAATTCAACATTCATGCTGTTAATCTTGAAAATAAAATATAATTCGTAGACGGTGAGAAAGATACGGGATGCAAAGGCCGGGAGCAGAGGAGAAGAAAAAGATCCAGGGATACAAAGATGTTTCCTTTTAACATAGACATTTATTTTCTAAAGGCAAAAGAATTAATCTAACAGTTCGGTTTATTAATTGCTTTAGTGTAGTCTTTAAGTTAGAGCAAAAAAACTAAACCTAACATATCAATAAGCACGGATTAAAAATTTTGCACTGTACATATAAGCATTTATTTTAACATGAAAATAGTTCATAAGCGTTAGTTTTTAAAAAGAACTATATTTCGAAATCTTTTTCCTCGCTCACATGTATACATAATCATATATATATAATATATAATTATTTTCTGTATCCATATAAAATGTCATAATGAAATAGAATATTTTATGTATTTTCAGTATGTACTTATTCATGTTATAATTTTCGGGATATACTTCATTCAAAAATATGCAATACTTGAATAGAGGTAGATTGTAAGTTATGAAAATAGATATGGTAATAAAGTTATACATTTCTTCAGTTCCGTACCCGTAAGAACTAGTAAGGCTAAAATGTATGTTAACCTAACGTGTCCTTACAGGAGATAAAACGCGAAAATTATGTGTAGCTTTGTCATATGTATTTTTAAAACTTTATATTGTCGGTCTTAAAAGCTACGGGTCAATTTCTTTTTGTAGTTTCTTCTGGTGCATTCTCTTGCAGGATTTCTGAGTTCGGGGTCCATGCTTTAACATCTGAACCTCGACATTTCAAGACTTGCAAAACAGCAAGTATATATACATAAAAAAATATGAAAAGAAAACAGTTCCGTCTTTAACACCAACATTATAAATAATTACATGTTTTATATTTCTATTCTCTCTATTTATTTCTCTCCGTATTTCCATCTATCAGCCTTCCACTCTTCCAGCCTCCGTTGTTTTTACATAAGAAAACATGCTGCTTTCCCCATCATTATATATAACCCCAAATCTTCCGACCTCCTCGTCAATTACCGTCTCTCTTGAAAAAGCCAGCTTAAAACGTTGAGCGTTCAGGTCCTTCCGCCTCCAATCTATTATATATATATATATATATAAGAAAACTGTCTATGTGAGGAGCGATCTCAAACAAATTCTTGTACAATTTTTTATCTACGGACATGAAACGTAATACGTACTATATATTTTGACACGTTTAACAAGTTTAAGTTAGTTTTAAGCCGGTAAAAATATCTACAAAGAGGTGAAAATTAAGATAGAGGAACTTGATAGAATTAAGTCGACTAAACATGTTATATGCATGCATGCGCACCAATGTTTATATCTTAAAACACGTTATTTTAAAAAAATTGTATGCGTGTAGATTTAGATCAGGCAGTAACGAATAAGGCTGGAGAGCTATATGTTTTGGTTTTGATTCCAACTGATGACACCTAAGTCATTTGTTATTACTATTGAAATCACAACTGTATATTAAGTACAATATAATAAATAAAGTGTTATCTATATAATAATATATACGAAATTTAAATAAATTCTAACCTCGTATTTAAACTTATTTTACGAACGAGCAACAACGAGCGACCTGCTAGTGATATATATATTAGTGACCATATCAGTATGTGCTTGGAACGGTCTAGGCTTTAATAATTTCATTTTTTGTTCTACAAACTTGAAACTCTATATAAAGACATTCGGGCAAGATGAAGAAATTCAATTTAGTTTTTAGCCGGTAATTAGAGTTTCTGGGAAGTGGAAACTGAAAAAAAAATGGTATTTGCCAGAACTAAGTCGAGGAATCGCGTGAGGGATATATACATTGATACTTTTAACCAACGTTTCTTTTAAATGTTTTGATATGCTTATAAACTTCATTCCGATGGTAACTAACAGCTATATGTTTTGGTTTCGATTCTAGCTGATCGAACTGAAGTCATGATGTTAACTTATTAAATAACTATTATATGTTGAGTATAATATAATAAGAAATAGAATATTGGCTCTATAATAATAAATAATAAAGTTGCATGAATTAAAATATCTTATAACAGCGTATTTTACGAGCGGCCACTGCTATATATTAAGTACAATAAAAAAAATCAATTGAAAATTAGCTATATATTAATAAATACGAAATCTTGTATTTCATCTTATATAAATACCGGGCAACGCTGGACGGTCTGATATATACGGTTGCACACAATAGTAGAATATATTAAAATCCCTTCTCTAGTATGCAATATATTTCCATTAACAGTTGCATAGAATTCTGTATACATTTTAATTCAAATGGAACTCTTTTGCTATACATTTTGTTTAACATTGCTCACGTTCAATTTGACTTGTAGCCGAGTTAATAGTCGAACATAATGAGATGTTATAACCTGGGAAGCAATTAATATTTTCATCACGCACAAAAAATACAAATATATGTAAATATTCATTTTCTCACAAGCTCATACGAAAATAAAGTTTTTACTTTTTTCAACATTCATCTGTATTCTTTCATTTGAGACAGTGAAAACATTTCACGTGACTCTGGTGATAAACATAAGCTGATTTGATTGTATCCCATTTATCGATTTAAATAAACGTTGTCTTGAAACAGCTGTAACCGAAGACACGTCATCGTATAATTCTTTTTTTTTTTTTTTTACACGGTGGTCACAGGGATAAGGGTTATTGCAAGTACAGTACGTTAGTGTGGAGATTTAATGAAGTGTTTACTTAAGGGGGCGGTTCATTAGGAATTTGTTAACGTTGGACTTGAAAACATCCAGGTTGTAGTCAGGTGGGAAGCAGGCAGACGAAACAGTTCCACAGCCGTGCAGTACTTTAATTCAAATTGTCAAATATACATTTTACTATATACGTTATTGAATTCATATAAAAATATATTTTGAGGTTATATCCCTTAGAATATAAACCATATTATTAGAATAAGACGCAAGCTTAATAGCAGCGTCCGAGCATATATACTCGTAGTTAAATTTGAATGACCAATATATGGAATCAGTCCAAAATCATATTTTTCAAAATTTCGGCGCACGCTTATACGTCTAAATTTTAAAATGTGTTAGAAACTGATTCTTTACTGTGATGATGGGAATGTAATTAACAGTATGTGTGTTTTAATATATGCATATGTTACATCTGCTATGACGCCATATATAACGCCAACTATATATATAAAAAATATTTGTGTATTGGCTATGAAATCATTGGGAACAAAAAGCAGAAAGGAATATAGATTTATTATATAAATATCTTATATATGTATATATATATATGTGGGTGTGTGTGTATGAGATGGAAATATATATATGTGTTTATAGATAAAAGCTATATATTTGTACATACATATATATATATGAAATATATATTTCTCTACTCTTATCTACAAGTAATGACTTCAAATTGTAAATATGTTGTCACGCCCGCTGAGAAGGATGCGAAAAGGATTTAGTCATTCATCAGGGATTACAACATAGTGTAAAATAAATTTTTATCCCCACACCGCCTAGTGGAAATTTATACAAGCACCTATATAACATTACTTTTATCTCTTATTTTATCTGAAGAATAGCAGCATTCTTTTTATTTTTCTGGTCCACAAGACAGCGTAATATATGCGGTTGAGATGTGGCCTATCATATCAAGGTTCCAAGTCGCAGTGAATAAACATCCAGATGTTAGATAGATTTATTGCTATCGCTTCCCAGGAAGTGTAACACGGTAATCTGCACACTGGAGACGTTTCTAAAAGGGCTGTTATGTGCTGGTACGGCGACTAACTCTCTAGAGGAATAAACGATTAAACGATAGACACATCCCCCCCCTTTTAATCAAGGACTTGATATGTCGTTTGCTGTTTGCCTGGCTGTGCTTCTTTTGGGGTCATGACGTAATAAGTGACAGGAGTCATCAGCTAAATTAGAACGCTTTATCAAATGTGTGACAGTTACATTTTTCTTGTGGAAATAGAAATGTACTTTAATATTGAAGAAGCATTTTTAAACCTCGAAGAGTTGAACTGGATCAAAATTTCTGGGATCAACTCGAAACCGGATTTCAGTTGCTCGATAGCGAGTCCAGGTTCCGATTGTCCGGTAGCCCGGTACCGAGCCTGGATTTCTCTTTTACCTATCAACTCTGAGTGCATAAACAACTTGATTCTCTGCTGTTAACTGACATTGCGGGACAACAACAGCACCGGTTTGATTTTACTTATCTCCCTCGTGAGGACAAGAAAATACAATTAGAAGGCTTTTAAATGGAGGGCGCTCAAATATGACTTTTCTCATTGTGCCATATAGATGCAACTTGTCATTTAACAGAACTTGCTACATTTTGCTAATTTCTTTGTTACAAAAAACTGAATTCATTATTCCTAGCAAAGTGCTACTTTCCTTAAAAAAAAAATTGAAAATAGTAATTAAATAAAAGCAAAACAAACAGTCTATTTCATTTAAGTAGTATTTGTCTTCGTTTCTGCATCCTTTTCCCGTCGGTGATTATTTCGCTGTTTTGAATAATATCAGCTATAAAATAACTCATTATGTGACATACACATATTGGCTGAGATTGATTAGCTCCTACAAGAACGACTTCGTTAAGGAAAACAACCTTTTTTTTTAAAATAAATATAGCCCTAAGGAGAATATGATGAAAGTAAAATCGTCTTTCTAAAATGTTTACTGTAATATAATGCGAGAAAACTTCAAATCAATTAATGAATATGATTTCCGTGCCTGATGAGTCATCAATACCAAATATTTTTTTATTCTTTGCATTAATTAACTTCCTTCTCTGTGAGGTGTTGCGTAACTTTAATAAATGTATCGTGCTTTTCATTGTTTGTAATAAAGATAACAAGTATATTGAAAAGAAAAACGAGCAAAACCACTCTGGACGACACTGCATAGATCCAGTTAGTAATATATGTATTGTGTGTGTGTTGCATTGTGCAGACAATGGATTAATCGCTTCAGACTTTGGTTCGATCCACGCTAATGCATCGCTACACAAAAATTATTGGGTATAGTATATTATAATAGTTTAATCGATATTTCCTTTATTAATTTAAGTGTTAAAAAATTCTTAATACGTTCGTGGAAATATTTATTGCTTTAATGCCGTAATGTAAATCAAATTCTGACAAACTATATCGATGAAACCTATAGCAAGAGGAATTGGTACTTACGTAGTACCGATTCTGGTCCTTCCAATCGGCTTTTGTTACTTGTCTACGACATATATATATATATATTATATATATATATATATATATATATATATATATATATATATACACACACACCCACTGACAGCGAATAAAAGAAAACGCAGCTGATTTATAAAAATATTCTGTTTATTCCACACTGACAACAGGTTGGATTTACTTATGATGGGTGTTGACATCAGATAGGCAACGTGGCGGGATTGTGGCGCGGATGTTTTCGCGGTGAAGAAAAGTTTGTCCTTGCACTGTAACCACTGTTGTGTCGATTTATATAAACATGTTTTTATCCTGGAATGTTTACTATTTCCCATTGTCTATTATCTCGACCTTTTTAACTGATATATTGTCATATATTTCTGGTCAAATTATGTATTCAAATAGACAATATTCAAAAGCCTCGCATGCCTTACATGAAATCGATCTACGAGTGTGCAACCCATCGAATGCCTCGCTTTCTGAGGTCACATGCCAAATATCCAACAATACTTTAATTTTTTCAGGATTTTTTCCAGTCATATAGAATTTCTCTTTGTTAGCCTAAACAATGTGGACTATGAAAATGGGTGGTTGGGATTGTGAAAAACTTGCTTTATTTTATTGCTCTTTGAAACCCTTATAAGGGAGTATTCAATGTCTCTTGGGACTGCAAAAATGTCTTTCTCTACATATATATATATATGCACACATTTTAGGCGACATTACTTTTACTGAAATATATTCGTTATAAAATTACGCATTTCTCTGAAAAGTTAAAAACTCATCTAAGATAATTTTTACCAAAATCGCAACTATACAAAGTTTTATAGCTTTCTCGTGCTTAATACTAATTAAACCTTGCCATTATTCAATTTATCTATGCATTGGAGATGTTTGTTTACAAGACATTTTTTAAATTTTAATACAGGTATCGTGAGGTTTTTCTTGTGTATTGATATTATTTCCGTTTCAGCCTGTTATTCCAACATTATGACGTTTTTTAAATAGCTACTAAGCACAAATAACTTTATCCCGCATTTCGAAAATGTCTGGAACAAAAACTAAATAGATTCTTTTTTTTTTTTCTTTTGCAGGTAAGATTTCATTTAATGAATTGTGCGACAGGTGAGTTACGAAACACTTTAGCTTTACTATTACAGTTTCAACAGAAAATCATTTTGCATAGTTTTTTTTTAATATGTTGTCTTTCAATATAGAATTTAAAATAGCCATCATATACTACATCAATCTTTCAGGTTGATAGATTCACACGCAATCAATCTTTTGGTTACGAATAAAAATAACGACGACGCTTTATAAAAATAAATCTATTTAATTAATTTTATTCCTGTTTCAAGTAAACATGTTTCCTAAATAAGTTGTCAGACGTCTTCAAATGTTTTGCTCATATTCAACGCATAAATATTATCTCATCATAATAAAAGCGCATACTGGTTGCAACGTACGTGGAGTGTAAGATTGTATTTGGGGTGCTGCTAAATAATGTTGTTTATGAAAAAAGCACTGAGAGGAAGATAACATTTGTCCCCTGATTTATCGGAGAGTGACCGAATTTATCAGTGGCGTCCGTGCGTCCGTTAATCCGGACGATTGCCAGATAAATGTCTATTAGTTTTTCCTGAAATGTTGCCACAAAATGTATTTCATTAAGTAGATGTTCACTGTAATAAGAATCTTATTTTTTTTTTTTTTTTTTTTTTTTTTGCGAAAATTCTCGTTGCGGTCTCAGGCTTAAGAGGTAAAACATGACCCTTTTTGGCCCATAACTTTTGATCCGTCTATTAGATTTTACTGATACTTGGCCAAAATATGGACCCGATTGTTCTTAATATAAATCCAGTATGGGTGACCCTGGCTAAATTCTGGTTCGCGTTCCCGGGACTTTTAGTACTAAAAATGTCCCTTTTGTGGCTCTTTTTTCATATTTCCCAACAAAAACTTGATATGTCTGACTATATAGTGTTTTTTCACGGTGGTCAACTCAAATATACATATGTTAAGGCCTGAAACTGCACCGATATCCATTTACACTGGGATTCAGCGTCTCCATAGCATTTTATCCATCCATTAAATTTTTCTGAAACTTGGCCAAAATGTGGAGGCCATTGTTCTTAATATCAATTCAGTATGAGTGACCCTGAAAAAAATCTGGTTCGCATCCCTCTGGGACTTTTAGTGCTAAAAACAATTCTTTTGGGGGCTCTTTTTTTTCATATTATTCAAAAACTTGATATGTATGTCTATATAGTGGTTTTCCATAGTGATGAATTCAAATATGTGTAAAACGTGAAACTGCACCGTTTGTAAATTTTCACTGGGAGTCGGCGTTCCCAAAAGCTCAAAAGGGGGTCACAAATGCCCCAAAATTAAAAAATATATATATATTTTACCCCATAACTTTTGTCCCATCCATTAGGTTTTTCTGAAAAGTGGCGGAATGTGAAAGCTGCGTTTACCCTGCACACTTCTCACATTTATTGCTTTATATTTTTTGTGGCGTCATCTCACATGCAGCACCAGAGGGGGGGCATGCACGCGCGGCTTGTTTGATATGAATTGAAAAAAGAAAAACTTGCCATTTATTTAATTGATCAACCCATCCCTACAATTCCGAGGGGAAATATAAACGAAGAACATAAGGCAACGTAAAAGTTTTATGACAGTGAGCGTAACGACAACCGTTAAAATTAAATCCATATCCTAAGACTAAATGAAAAATATATCCTAGTAATCATCGTTGAAATCCCATTCCTGAATAAGAGCGCATAAGAAGGCGGTAATACACTCCATTTTCTTAGCAGATATGACTTCGAAATAACACAAAAAGCGCTATATCTAATAGTAATCTTAATTCCAGGTGAAAATTAAAGCAAAAAGGATGGACATTATGCCCCCTTAGTAGACCTGACTGGAACCATCGAAGTATTCTTTTAGACAAAGTGACCCATTACTTTTAATTTTGATCTAAAATATCATTGACGGTTTTGTCAACTTTCCCTCACGGATTAGAGTACCGCAAAAGACAGACAATAAATTCACTCCCGAAAAATTGTGATAATGATTAGGGCTGTAACAATTAAATATTCTATTCATTGTTTTGACTCTTGAGTATATACCCGTTAATATCTTATGTTTTTTTTTTATATAGACTGATGTGGTTTTCGGTTGATTAACTGTCTAAATGTATCGGATATATACTCAAAAGTCGGAAGAATGAAAAGAATATGCTGTTGTCACAGCCGTAGTAGTGACAAAGAGAATAGTCTCTTGTTTTCTCTGAACATAAGTGACGGATTAAAAATTCGATGTGGGGACGGTGTCTTTACAAAACTAAGCACGCCTATTTTTAAGATAAACGCGACAACGTTGTAGAGCTAGGAGGACTGGAGTTATACCATTAAACAGGAGCGACGTTCTGTTCTCTAGAATTTGTTTTTCTACACAGTCACTGCTATCCTCAATGCACTTTGTCAGCCACATCTTTGTCGACACCCTGAAATCCACGAACTCGTATCCTAATTTTATTGACATCAAGTGCATCGACTGCTTAAACGTTTAAGAATTGCCAATAAATGTTCATCGGTTCAATTTTTTCTACGTGGAGAAATTCGATGATGCATCTCTGCTTTTGACGCACGTCGATGGCGAAGGTTACTTAGTCTCATTCTGTGATTAGCTGCAACAAGAATGAAACTTTCGGGTTATGAATGCGTCGGTTCAGTCGTAGTAAAAATGCAATTTGCAAGTCTCTCTAACCGATTCTGTCCAAATAAAAAAAACAATGAGTCATTATTTTAGGAACGTTCCTCGTAAGATGAAAGCGTTGTTTTTATTCGTATTCCGTTAGTTAGGGTTTTAATCGATCCGATAAAAGATATGAACGATGCGCGCACAGTAGGTGATTTAAAGTAATGCAACATCTGAGGAGTCGTTAAACGTCAGTCTTGCTAATGGAATGGGTAATTCCAAGTTATTAACTTCAGCAATCATCATAACTCCAATTACTATCTACAACTGTTTGACGTTGTTGAAGAAAAAAGAGGAGAAACGCAATAATAGGCGAATAAAAAAATTCGGAATAAATTCTGTTTTGTATTTTCATCTAACAATTTCATAAACAAAACCTGACTTGTACAGAATACGAGGTCCTGGATATGACCTTAAACTATAACCGATGGTGAGGCCCCAGCTTGCGGGCTTTGGGGAGTGTGGAGCCACCCCTTAATTGCAATTGCTCCCAGGTCCACTCTGACCAAAACTTTTTCTTAAAAATCACTGGATTCGGCATTAAATAACCTGAAGAGTTGATATGCCGTAAAACAAAAACAACAAAATAACAGAATACGAAATTCGAAAAGCAAAACATTCAATTTCAAGGGAAGCGAATAGTATCTATTATAATTGCCATGTCGCAGTAATGGAGATATTAGAAAATCACAAAAATCTATAGGGTCAATAATTAATTATTAACGAAAATAATTTTCGAGAAATTTCAAGTGTATATAAAAATTAGCAGCATCAAGTCAGGGGAAGTAACTCTGTCCGTCTTGTTACAAGTAATGGTGGATGTCACGCAATTATCTATTTGTACAAATGACATGTTTCATGTAATAATGCAGTAATATTTAAGTAATTATGACATGGCTTATTGTTGAAATTAATAAAAACAGTAAATACTCAGAATAAATTTTTTTTATGAAAACTCATGTTTCGGCTGACTCTAGATATGACCTTAAACTATATCCAGTGGTGAGGCCCGAGCTTGTGGGCTTTGGGGAGTGTGGAGTCACCCTTTAATTGCCATTGCTCCCAGGTCCACTCTGACCCAGAGTGGTAGTACCTGTTAGGGTCCCAACTATGGGTAAATAGAAACCGACTTGAAAACAACAAATATATTCTATTAAAGTTTTTTTTCTTCTGAATCTTTGGATTCAGCATTACATAACCTGAAAAGGGTTGATATGCCGTAAAACAAAAATAACCAACCAACTAACCATCATGTTTTGGCTGTCATTTCGCTACAATAACAAAGCACCGAATGTGTGGTTAATGCCCTAGGTGCTTAGTGTTTAATATTGCACAAAACTATTCGAATAAAAAAATACGAACGCTCGTACATTAATACACGCGAACATTAGTGAGAAATTATTTTACCATTCGGAAATGTTATTCTGCTATTATGAGAATAAAAACGTGATTTAAAAATCGAATTGTAAGTTTCACTTGCCTATCTGAAAATCTATTCTGCAAAAGTTAAAAGTTAAATCCCGAGATATTTTTTACGTAAATTATATGGTTAAAAAGTTAATAGAAAATACATCTAAAGTTAATTAAGAGTATAAAGTAAAGAAAATGGAAGCTACTGATGAACATCCAAGCAAATCTGTTATTTTGTGATTTTTATTTTCCGTTGAGAATTGAAGAAAATATATTTTATATTGCCAACTACAGTTCCAGAAAAAAGCCGTACTTGAATTGGGAATCTCGTAATTAAATTGAAAAATGAGAATATTTATAAGGCAATAGCAATATATGAAATAATAACGGTACTAAAAGATACACGTTTGCTGAAAATGATTTTCTAGTGAACCTGGAGGCAGTGAAAGTAGATCTTTAAGAGTAAAAATTCCTCCTAATTTCTGTTCGGATGACTGTTATGAATAGCTTTAAATCTGTAAAAAAATATGGAAATTATTGGAAACGATTGAAGAGTACAACTAATTCCAGAAAACACGATTAAAGAATTAATTAAAATCGTTGCCGAAGCATATTTGCATATCCATGTTTTTCATCGGAAGCTATAATCGTCAAAGAAATAGGTTATACTATTTACTATATTATGAGATCAAGTATCAAACAAGCAAACAGATCGATGGAAAGAGATAGTGCTAATTGTTGTTGTTGGGCATTATTCATTAATTTTCGCATGAATCAAATAATTATTGGCATGCGGTGTGTTCGATATCTTTCTAGGTATAATAATTATTTCTAAAAAGGTATTGGGTATTTATAAAGGTGGACCAGATGCAGGTTGCCAACATTACAAATTAAGATTTGTGGAACAAACTGAATTCGAACTTGGCATACGCAGGTGATCAATCTGTGTCGTAAATCACTTTATCAGTACCCTCCCAAGGTTTATAGTGACTTTCTTTTTTATTAAGAGTAAAAGTGGGTAACGGACTGCCTACTTTTAATTCTCAATCAGGAATAGTTATGCATTCTATTATAGGCATCTTATATTTAACTAAAAACAAAACATTAAGGAGCTATGAAGACTTGAGTGGTGCCATTAAAACGCGCAATGCTTTGTCCACTATAAATCAATTTTCTATATAGTCACAACTATTTTCAATGCACTTTTGCAAACCTCTTTTCACGTCTCGATGGCGCCACTTTGAAGTCTGCGAACTAATCCAACTGTGCTGGTATCAACAGCATCGGTTTCGTATACATTCAGCAGGCACCGGTAAATCCTGATCGATTAATTTTTCTTTTCTGCTTAGAGGATTTCAATGATATATATGTGCTTCTGACACACGTCCATGGAAAATTTTGCTTTTTAAGTATCTTGCACCGTCCATATCGGCAAGTGATGCAACTTTTAGGTCATAAATTCAGATATTCAGTTATCGAAGGTTACCTCGTTGGGATTTGTTTATAAATAAGTAATTGCTTCTATCAATATGAAGATTTCTGTAATAAATATTTAATCGTAAAATCATAAGCATGTACAACATATATAAATTTGGAAATATATATATAATTTAGATGTTAAAGATGATGGCATTTTTATGGGAAACAAATTTTTGGCATCGCAATTAGGAAATATAGTTATTTCATCCATATGTTTATATTTTATTACTGTTCTTGACTAAAAGCGTTTTTCTTGCTCTCGTTTACGGCGTTTAATCTTAAAAACCGCCAAAAAGAAAGGAAGACATTTTATGACGATTCAAGTTCAGGAAATCTTTTTTCAATCATCAATTTTTAATATTTATTTGCAATATAGGAAATTTCATTGAATTTCCTTCTTGCTTGAAAATCCGAATGAATACCTCAAGCGTTTCTCGAATCTATACAGTAACATCCTAAATAAGAATAAATATTTGTAATTTCATTTAATTACTGTTTCATTTTTTGGTTCCCCCGACAAAAAGAGGGTGTACCTGTAAATTCACCCTTGTCTGTTCGTCTGTCCACATTTTTCTGAAAAACTGCGCCTTGGAATTTTTTAAACATGATATCAGTACAAAAGTAAAAGAACAGATTTTCCGGGGAAACTCCGGTTCCCCACCTAGAATTGCCTTTCAGATTAATATGGGTAAAATTGATACTTTTGTATTTATTTAAAAAAAACAATTTATACCTTTTGATTTTTATAAAACTTTCTGAAAAGTTGTAACTGATTTCTATATAATTTTTGTCTGTACTTCGCAATAACTCTTGGGTGTGCCCTAGGGGCTAGCTTTTAGGGCTAATAATAATATTCCAATTTTTAGGACTATTTTACCATATTTGTCCAAGATTTTGTGCGTATTTCTATTTAGCAGATTGGCATAGTGCTAAACTCGAATTTAAATATGCTAAGGCCTTTTGGGGCTAAATGAATGGGCAGAACTCAAATTTACATATGTTAAGGCCTAAAATTGCACCGTTTTTTTTTTCATTTTTACCAGGATTTGACATCCCCCTGGGAATTTTAGGGGCTAAATGGGGGTGGGGAAATGCTGAACTTTGTCATTTTTTATGCCTTATGGGCCATACTTCACTTGTTTCTCTTTGTTTTGTAATTCTATGTTTAAATTTAATAGCATGTTAACCGTTTTCGCGCCAAATGCAATAATTTTGGGAAACGGTTTTATGCTGCAACCTATTTTTATCTTCAACTCTTGATTGTTTTGTTTTGCTGCTTTCTTTGCGGCATATCAATCTTTTTCGGGCTATTTAATGCACGTGATTTTTACATACATTTGTTTAGACGTAAGTAAATACTGTAAGTAGGGGCCAGGTTTATGGGACGCGTCCTAAATGGGAGGGGTGCCAAGGTATTTATTCACATTACGGGTTTGTATTGCTGTACCTATAGATTGGAAAAAGTTATCAAAACAAATAAATGTTATCAAAGGCAATATAAGTTACTTTTCTCAGAACTGGACGAGTTTTTAGTGTTTTTATTTAATATAGCATGTTTATTCAGCTCGAAAAACAGTGTTTACCGATGTATTGGAAAGTTTTAAATGGCGCCCGACTCTCTTTAACACGGTAAGTGTGGGGAAAGGAGTTAAAAATAAAAAAATAGACAAAATACTGTTAGCAACTCGCTCAATGTATGTTACCGTAACATAGGCTGACATATATAACTAGGTGCCAGGTTTATATGACTCGTACTAAATGGGAGGGGGTACCAAGGTATTTTTTTACATTACATTTAAGTATTTGTCCAGTCGGGAAAACAATGCTCATAGAGAATATTCCCAAACTGAACAAAAGAATCTATAACTGTAGACATTTTGCCGTCATCTGGAAATCTCTTCAGCGAAAGAAACACAAGTAATTTATAAATCCGCGATAAATTGTTTTGAAAATTTCTTATCTATCGTGACTTTTCGAATGTTATCGCATTCTTTTTTTTTATTTATTTATAATGTTGTTACAGCGATCTTTCAAAGATCTTTCTCAATACATGTGAACATATATATAATTACATCGACAAAACATTCCTTTGAAGATGAGGAATATCTTATGTTGCCTAAATATCCTGGGATTGAAGTTTTTAGCAAAACACATAGACGATTGACGTTATAGTGCGATCTCTATCAATACGATGGAAATCGCCAGTTAAAAGATCTCTTAGAATTTATCTAATTCCGTTTTACCAAGTCAAGGAAAAAATCTCTAATTTTGCCGACTATTGCAAAAGTAAATCCATCTTCATTTTGGTCTGGATATGATTCTTGGGATTAAAGAGCAATAGTCTTGGGAAATACTCGGTTCTTGTTTTGAGTAAGAAAATGAAAGGAGATAAAAAATAAAACAACGAGAGAGAGAGAGAGAGAGAGGGTGGGATACGGAATAAATATAAGACGAATTAAAAATCGGTCATCGATAAATTATTAGATAATATATTTTCTGATATATATTCTAATATATAATCGTATATTCATCGGGAGTTAGGATGTGGCTATGCATTTTCACAAAGTAAAATCTATTCTTCCCAGGCGCTAAATTTTCTGAGGGAAAGGAGAGCAAGATTCTCGTATATATATATATATATATATATATATATATATATATATATATATATATATATTACACACCGCCAAAAATGGCCGAAAAATCAAGTTGTTATTGTTTTTTAAAACGAAATTACATTTATTAAAATCCATTATTTCCGAGTAGTTTTTTTTTCTAGAAAGATAAAACCCTGAATTTTATCATAGAAAGCAGAATAATGTAAAACTTGTTCTATTTTATTTAATTTTAAATGTTAAAATTTCGCTAAAAGTTAAGAATTGACATTTTTTGTCTTGCCCAAAAAACGTATAGTTTAAAAAAAAAGGTTTTTGAAAGAATGAATTTGTTTATTTGTTGTCTAACTAAGATTTAGGATGATTTTCTATGAGAATATGCAAAGATATTATAATATAATTACTTGGATGTTAAATAATTCCACTTATTCATATAGGCAACCAGTTACTTCGCGTCGATTTGATTACAATGTTTACATTTGTACTTGATAAAAAGCAAACTACGAAAGACCAAACAGGCCCCCAAAAACTTATTTTTCAGTGACGAAAATTTCAATGTATTATTAACGCTGAGGCTGGCCAGTACCAGATGGGTAACCATTTGTATGAGTTTGGTTTTTAATGTGTATGTGTGTGGGGGTCAGGCTCCCAAAAATGGGGAGAGGGCAATTTAAAGCAGAATAAAAAAATAATATTCAGCGCGTTTGGTCCACCGTAGTCGAAAGGCGGCAAACGTTTTCAAACTGGATCGAAAAAATGATATTTTTAACACAAAGGGCACAATATTTATCGATTTTTTTGTATCGATTCTTCAAATCATGCCCTGCTTAATAATGGTCATGCATTATTCGGCTCGCTAAAAAAATGTAAATTTATTTATCAAAGATTTTAAAATGGCTTTTTTTCGTATAAATATTTAAAAAAACATTTTTGTTTTGCTTAACTTAAATTAATTTTACTTAACATATTCACCGAATTTCACACTTCAAAACTCAAAAGCGGGATAATTAAATACAATTGAAGTTCTGACATTCAGACGTGAAAATAAGGTATGCAAACAAGTTTTTTTTTTTTTTTTAATCTATAATCCTGTCCTTTACAACAACACAATATGTTTTGTTCAGTTTCAGATGATTATTTTAAGCATATTTGGAACCTCATCAAAACAAGGGGGAGTGTTGTAAGCAAATATATATATATATCGTTTATGAAAATATGTGCACTGTTATAAAGTTCATTCTTCTCTTAATCATCGCTGAAAATTTCCTATTGATTGGATAATTACCTGATTTTTGGTAGATACTTAAAAAGACGGTCCGTCAAAAAGTACTTACCTGCCCCCCCCCCAGTTTTGGCGGTGCCTAATATATATATATATATATATATATATATATATATAGCGTATATTTAGGCAACATTTTTCGTTTAAACAGACATTTTTAAAAACAATAGAAAGCTTCTGTTTTGTAATACCGTTTTTATTTTTCAAATTTTCGTATTATCATTTTTATCTATACATCGAAGGTATGGATGTATGGTCAAAACATTTTTCTTCTCGAAGTGTCCGCGTTTTTTTTTTTTTATACTTTTAATTTTTCGTGTACTCATTTACACATCTCCAGGAATGTCTGTGAGAGGCTTTGCCTTTTATTCCTCTATAATTTCATCTGTTCATATTTAACTTTCTAGATAATTATTATTTTTAGAAGTTTTGATATAAGATCTCTGTCAGTGGACAGATTAGAGAAATTGGCTCCAGACGGCTTGATATCTGGAACTAAAACGGTTCCGTATTATCGGGTCTTAAACCGACGGGACTGATGGCTTATCTTATCTAAACCGTTGATCGCCATTCAATTACGAATAAGTAGTAATGCTGAGTGTTTATTTTTCACATTACAAAAATCATGTACACTGATACAGTTATTCTGAGTGTTTGTCACCGTCTAAAAATCACAATGCTAGGTGTTTGTTTTAACTATTGTGTACTTTCATCTTACAGATGCCTCCGTTCAGTCTCGAAAGACAAAGGATACCCTTTGTAAGGGCAGCTGTGCATGTAATTGTGTGGTAAGGGTTGCGCAATCCCTAACCACACCTCTCCTGAATCAGCACTGCTCGAGTCCAGTGACAAGGACAAGTCCAAGACGACTGGAAACAATGCCGAAATAAGCGGAGAGCACATACAACACCTGAAAGTCCCAAATAGTCACCCATCTGGTACTGGCCAGGCCCATCGTTGCTTAAATTCGGTGATCTGACGGGAACCGGTGTGTAAAATGTGATTATGTCGTATTTTTATCTAACAATTTAATAAACAAAAACTGACTTCTGCATAATAGGGACCGTGCACAAATGTTATAAGAAAGCCATTCTTTATATGGGAAGGGGAATGTACATTAATTTATTCTGTACTTTCATCTAGCAATTTAACATACAAAAAACTTACTTATACAGAATACGGACTGTGCTGAAATTATATTATTTAGAAAGCCATTCTTTGTATGGGAGGAAGAGGGTATTTAAAAAAATTATTTTGAACTTTCATCTTAAAATTTTATAAGCAAAATCTGATCTTTACAGAATAATAATCAAGCTGAAATAATAACGTTATTAATTATGAATTCTTAATATGGGGAAAAGAAGGGTTTTTGTAACTATTTACCTTTTTATGTAACAATTAAATAAAAAAAATACTTTTACGGAATACGGACCGTGCTGAAATAATAATGTTATCATTTAGAAAGCCATTCTTAATATGTGGACAGGAGGATGTTTTGCAACTATTTGGTACTTTTATCAAACATTTTAATAAACAAAACCTGACTCGTACATAATACGGAACATGCTGAAATATTTAGAAAGCCATTCTTAATATAATGAGTGTTGTGTTACTATTCTATACTTTCACCTTAAAATTTAATTAATAAAACAAAGTTTTTAAACTTACTTATATAGACCGGGCTGAACTAATTTTTATTACGGAAATCATTTTTGATATGGGAGGGGAGATTTTTTGTTAACTATTCTGTACTTTCATCTAACACGTTGATAAATGAAAACTGACCTTTGCAGAATACGCAACGTGCTGAAACAATTATTCAAAAGAATCAATCCATCTTCTAAAAATGGCTTTATTTTTCTTAAAATTATGATAGTTAGTGAGAAGAGAAATGAGTCCATATATGTTGTGCAATATTTGTTGAGAGTTCGTGTTTCATATATGTATTTACATTATCCGATCGAGAGGAGGTAAAATTATTTTTAATGTGTGTTTTACATACCTGTCCCAGGGAAGATATAATTATTTCATATACGTGCTGTAAATCACCTGTCCTAGAGAAGGTACACTTATTTCATACACATATAATGTAATACCAGTCCTAGGTTAGGTAAAATATTATTTTGTTCGAGATAGCAAATGATACATAGACATACAAAAATTTTTTATCCTAAAAAATAACGTGTTTAAAAGCAACGTCATTTTTCTCATTGTTTTATACGGTCCCGAGCAACGCCAGGTAGCCCTGCTAGCATAATATCAAAATATCTTATTACATATCTAGTTCTACACTATAAAACTATTACTTAACCTTTGTTATAAAAACTTATATAAAACAATTCAATAATTCTTTCCGATTAATATGTATACGGATTTGAAAATAGATTCAACACTAAAGTTACTAAACCGTTGTTAAAAAACTCATACTAGAATTTTTAACAATATGTTTTACCAATGGTCTCTACATGTGACGATGATTCCTATACTGTCAAGTTAAATACGTATATTTCGTTTTAAGCAAACGAGAATATAATACTGGGACCTTGGTTGGCGTGTGACACTCATCAGTAAAAATGCATACGTTATACATTATTTTTTTTATTTGTCATATAAAAACTGAAGAAATACAAAGATATATGTTAAACAGTAGACATTCACTGAATCCCGAAAAATATTCGTAGCGTCTGCAGGCGTTTAAAAACTATACATGAATTAATGTCAATGTGTGTAGGAAGTTACAGAAGAATTTTTTTTTTCAACTCAAAAGGTGCAGCTTAGACTGACGTGGTCGCAATAATGCGCGCAACCTTTTGTGCATCAGAATATATTTTTCATCATAGTCACCCCAATGTTAATGCAGGGTTGGCAGGTATTTAATGATGCATCGTTGCTGCTGATTTACCTTGATGGCAGCCGTTACTTTCTTAGTCTCACACCTTCAATATGTGCAAAAGAAATAAAACTTAAAGATCATAAATGCATAGGTTCAGTCATCATAGCCATGCAATTTGCAATCTTCTCTTCATTCGGACGGAATAATCATAACTCCCTGCACTAATGATTCCCGAAAGGACAAAAACAAAAAACTCTTCTTTGTAGGTATTAAAATAATTATCGTAATAATTATATATAAATATATATATACATATATATATTAGTGTGTGTGTGTGTGTGGTGGAATGATAAAATTTTCGCCGAAAGAAAAGATCATTTCACCTTTATTTTAAAACCTTTATTGAAAAAAACAATTCAGGTAATTTGATTACGTAGTAGAACTGACATCTATTCAATGTAGTCGCCTTAAGCCTTAATCAACGCCTCGATACGGGTCCAGGACTGGGAGCATGTTTTCTCCAAGAGCGCGGCAAATATCGGCAATTCATGTGGCTTTAGTATTGTGGGAGGTCATGTTGGTGATGTTTCTGACGTATGACCAAATAAAGTAGTTTAGCGGGTTAAGGTCGGAGAGGGAGGGGGCATTGAGAGAAAGGTAAAATGTCGTAGCACTTCTTCTGAAGCCAAGCGTGGGTCGCTTTGGACTTGTGGGTCGATGGAAAGTCCTACTGCTACACTCAGCGCCTGCATGCGGCCACCTGATTGCACCAGCGGATCATCACACTCTTCAGCACATACAGGTGCACTTTGGTGTTCACTTTCAAGCCGACTTCGAAGTTGTGAACTAGCATGATATGACCCTTACTTGAAAACAAACCAAAGACCTTAACCGTGGCCGGAAACTTCGTTGAACTGTACCTTCGAGCGTTGAACGGTCAGGGTTGTCATTTTGAGTTTGCTGGCAATAGTCCCGTCAGAAATTGGATCGGTAGCGAGCATGAGTTGTACAGCGGCGCATCTCCGATTGCGCTCGTTTGACATTGTATCATTTTCAGACATGATAGAGGGCTCCTATTGCTCTTGGGGTTTGTGAACGACGGGCCAAGTATAGATGGTCTGCAACAAAACCAGAAAACCGGTTTTCATCAAACAGACATGGAATTATGTCTTTTCTAGGGCGACGATTTCATCGTTCAACCCCCGTATATGTGAGAGGCGTTTCAAAAGTAATGCATCCTATGTGGCTTCTTGGCTCAGCTCGACTCTCATGACCAGCACGAATTGTTATCCTACACTGATTTTTGGTTAAGCATGAAATACTAGTGTCTGTAGGAATAAATAATTATTTACTTATAATCAAGCCCCTTTAAGAATACTTAAGGATGGGCACTGTTTGCGGAATTATAACTAAGCATTCAACTAACGTTTATGAAATGATCACGACTTCCGCTCGTGCGAACTTTCTAGATTGTCATTGTTAATTCCCTTCATTCCCGTGGCAATTGTTTGGTGGCCTCTGATGTAGAGGCTCGGGAAATGCAGCGAATTGTGGCTCCGTGGCTGGGTTCGAATCTCCTAACTAGCAGAAATTACCACACTGATTATTGCGTAAGCAGAAAACTAAATTCTGTAGTTATAAATGAATAATCTTTATTTAATTATATGAGTAATCTACACGCAAACTGTTCTGCTATATAACAGCTTTTCGGTGCGTCTAAACATACGAAAGATTCAGGCTGGGATCCGAACTCTTTTTTTCTAGGAATCCAGATATTATCTACGGTGCTATCAGTTTAAGTCTGAACGAAATTTCAACGTTTATAAACAATATAGACATTCTACGAAAGAGTTTAACATTATCACAAGCGATACCTTAGTTTTGTATAAACTTATCACAATGCTCCACTCAATGAGCAGAGAGTATATATAACGGTGAGCGATTAAGATAATATTAACGTATTTTATTTTAAAGCTTTGATTTAAAGTAGAATAACTTAA
The DNA here is from genome assembly GCF_053919585.1 of Euprymna scolopes. NCBI lineage: Eukaryota > Metazoa > Mollusca > Cephalopoda > Sepiida > Sepiolidae > Euprymna > Euprymna scolopes. Next base: position 181,504,227 of record NC_136483.1, read on the forward strand.
TGAAGTATTTGGTTCTTGTTTGAGCAGTTAATGTGTGTGCAAGAATTCCGAACATTGTTCGAAACAAAAGAAGCCCGCATTCAGATCGGTCGATTTTCGTTGAAAGGTGTAATTGTAATCTTTTTTCGAGACAATTACTTTACGAGTACGGAATTAGATCGTTATCCAACAGGCGACGTCTTCGTATTATTTCTTAAGCAAGCCAAGAAAAATGATTAAATTAGCAGGAGACAACGATGACATGAGAATTTGTATAAATAACACATTACACTTCGAAGGAAAAGTGGAGATGTTTTCCATTAATGATAGGATTTATGCTACGCATGCGCACAAACCCAAGAACGTGATAGATTGTTAAAATATTCGTTTAGAACATATAAAGTCAATGGTTGTTGGACACCTTCATGTAAATTAAAAAAAAGCAACATTAGTTAATACCGCACAGCTGTGTCATTTTCGTCCTTGATCCTATCGTATCGTTTTGCTTGTTTAAGCTCTTAAATTAAGTAAAACGCCGTATTTGCTTCTTATCCAGTCTGTTATAGATACACAACGTCGATGATATTATTGTAAAAAATGAAATATAAATACTGTTGATATTGTGTTCTTCGTAGAAAATGTGTTTGATACTCGTAAAGTGTTTCTCCGTCAATATTACGCGGAAATAGTGATCTGACACGTACTGTAATCAATCTTGTCGCATATATCATATTGGAGCGTTTGGACATTAGCTCAGGTGGGATTATTAGATGAATTGATATTTTTCAGACATTTTAGTCACAGGAATTTTATAACGGTAGGACATTGAATCCAATCTCAAAAGTCCGCTCTAGAGACCAGTAAACCACATACTTCCAAACACACTCGGCTCTCTCTCTCATATATATATATATATATATATATATATAAGTAAGAAAAATATATATGGCAATTAAGCTACACAGAATATTCCGCGTTTCATCCACACTAGGATTCATCATGCTTATGCAAACAGTTGTTGTAGTCTCGCGTTTTTATATACGCATATTCTATTGATTTTTTAGTTAGCCAATCAGCTTCATAGTTTCCATCGCTTCCTTCCTAATCATAAACAGAACAAAGGCCTTTGTTTGTTCTGTAAGTGCCTGCCCTTGGCTGATTAAAACAACTGTTTGCATAAGCCTGACAAATCTTAGTGTGGATGAAACGCTGAATATTCTGTGTAGCTTAATTGCCTTATATATATTTTCTAACTTACTTTTTAACAATTCCTATGTATTGAGTACTGTTGAAGTAAATACATAGTTTACGCATAAAATTATATTTTAGTATATTAATTTATGTGATTAAATGAAGTAGCATATATATATATAACTATGACTGTATATATATATATATATATATATATATATATATATATATGTAAATATATATATATATATTTAAAGGAGATTAGAACAATAGTCTAAAGAGCTCAGTGTATTTCAACGTAACAGTGAAATTACTAGTTTAATTAAAATACAGGAAAGAGAAAGTGCTCGTTGTAATTTAGATATATAATAAGCTCGATAGGTGATAATTTAAAATTTTAAAATAAAATTATAATTAAATAAAAAATCCGTTTCATAAGAAGTAACAACAACAAAATCAATTATCTGTACGATCGTTTCGGAAAACAATGCTTTTTATTGTGGTAGACATCAAGTTACGGACAATAATTATTACATATAGTTTTTTAATAAGCAAGGTATCCTCGTCAGCAAATTTTGAAGGGTTTTTATTAAATTTAAAAGACACCATAAATAAACCTAGCATTAAAAGTAAGGCAGATGTATCTGAAAAAGATTGAAATAAAAGGTCTGGATTTAAAATGTATAAGAAAATTAATATGGGTAAGAGATAGAAAAGAAATAGAGTAAAATATAGATTTGAATTTAAATTATAAGTTTGCTTTAAGTACAACATTACAAATATATACATGCATATATATGAAAAAATAGACACATATATACATATACATAGATATACAGATATATACATAAAAATATATAGAAATTTACCTTTTAATTTTTCCCCTTTTGAAATCAGGAACTATGGTTAAAATACTCATTTAGATGTTTGCTATAGCTCTTTACCTTATTGAATGATGAATTTTAAAAAAGGGGGACACCCGTGCAATAAATTATTTCCGTTAGCGTACTTTTGATTGAAAGACGCAACGGTATATATTTCGAATGTTGTTTGTGTAATTGCGTAATGTAAGGGGGGATAATTAGTCATATTTTCTTTACTTTTTTATTTAAAGGGTGTAATAAGGATAATTAGTCTAACTTAATTTATTTTAAAAAAATTGTAATCTATTTTTACTAAGTAATTTTTAATGATTTAAGGTGGTTTATATTTATTAAATTAAAACCAACGTTTATGACTGCATGTGAACATTAGTTCCTGTCTTGAATTTAATATATTTATATATATAACAATGCGTTTTCTTTTTATTACCTAATCTTTCTGTAAAGTTGAATAATTGTTTCGGCTACACGGCCGTTTTTTGGCCGTCTGTAGCGTCCTCAGATTTTACAGAAAGGAAAATTTCTGTAACACTCTGAGGCTGCTACAGACGGCCAACAAAACGGTCGTGTAGCCGAAACAATAACGTAACTTAACAGAAAGATACGGTAATAAAAACTAAAATCCATATTTGCTCTACAACAGTATTCAGCATTTTCTTCATTTTTTACTAATTACCATCTCCACTAAATATATATATAAAACTATAATAACTATATATATATAAACTATATATATATATATATATATATAAACTATATATATATATATAAACTATATATATATATATATAAACTATATATATATATATAAACTATATATATATATATAAACTATATATATATATATATAAACTATATATATATATATAAACTATATATATATATATATAAACTATATATATATATATATAAACTATATATATATATATATAAACTATATATATATATATATAAACTATATATATATATATATAAACTATATATATATATAAACTATATATATATATATATAAACTATATATAAACTATATATATATATATATATAAACTATATATATATATATATAAACTATATATATATATATAAACTATATATATATATATAAACTATATATATATATATATAAACTATATATAAACTATATATATATATAAACTATATATAAACTATATATATATATAAACTATATATAAACTATATATATATATAAACTATATATAAACTATATATATATATATAAACTATATATAAACTATATATATATATATACAAACTATATATATATATATATAAACTATATATATATATATATATAAACTATATATATATATATAAACTATATATATATATATATAAACTATATATATATATATATAAACTATATATATATATATATATAAACTATATATATATATATATAAACTATATATATATATATAAACTATATATATATATATATATATATAAACTATATATATATATATATATAAACTATATATATATATATATATATATATAAACTATATATAAACTATATATATATATATATAAACTATATATATATATATATAAACTATATATATATATATATAAACTATATATATATAAACTATATATATATATATATAAACTATATATATATATATATAAACTATATATATATAAACTATATATAAACTATATATAAACTATATATATATATATATAAACTATATATATATATATATATAAACTATATATATATATATATAAACTATATATATATATATATAAACTATATATATATATATATAAACTATATATATATATATATATAAACTATATATATATATATATAAACTATATATATATATATATATAAACTATATATATATATATATAAACTATATATATATATATAAACTATATATAAACTATATATATATATATATATAAACTATATATAAACTATATATATATATATATATAAACTATATATAAACTATATATATATATAAACTATATATATATATATATAAACTAAATATATATATATATAAACTAAATATATATATAAACTATATATATATATATAAACTATATATATATATATATATAAACTATATATATATATATATAAACTATATATATATATATATAAACTATATATATAAACTATATATATATATATAAACTATATATATATATATATAAACTATATATATATATAAACTATATATATATATATAAACTATATATATATATATATAAACTATATATATATATATATAAACTATATATATATAAACTATATATATATATATAAACTATATATATATATATATAAACTATATATATATATATATATATAAACTATATATATATATATAAACTATATATATATATATATAAACTATATATATATATATATATAAACTATATATATATATAAACTATATATATATATAAACTATATATATATATAAACTATATATATATATAAACTATATATATATATATATATATAAACTATATATATATATATATATAAACTATATATATATATATATATAAACTATATATATATATATATAAACTATATATATATATAAACTATATATATATATAAACTATATATATATATAAACTATATATATATATATATAAACTATATATATATATAAACTATATATATATAAACTATATATATATATAAACTATATATATATATAAACTATATATATATATAAACTATATATATATATAAACTATATATATATATAAACTATATATATATATATATATAAACTATATATATATATAAACTATATATATATATATATATAAACTATATATATATATATATATAAACTATATATATATATATAAACTATATATATATATATAAACTATATATATATATATAAACTATATATATATATATAAACTATATATATATATATAAACTATATATATATATATAAACTATATATATATATATAAACTATATATATATATATAAACTATATATATATATAAACTATATATATATATAAACTATATATATATATATAAACTATATATATATATATATAAACTATATATATATATATAAACTATATATATATATAAACTATATATATATATATAAACTATATATATATATATAAACTATATATATATATATAAACTATATATATATATATATAAACTATATATATATATATATAAACTATATATATATATAAACTATATATATATATATATAAACTATATATATATATATATAAACTATATATATATATATATAAACTATATATATATATATATATATAAACTATATATATATATATATATATATAAACTATATATATATATATATATATAAACTATATATATATATATATATATAAACTATATATATATATATATATATAAACTATATATATATATATATATATAAACTATATATATATATATATATAAACTATATATATATATATATATATAAACTATATATATATATATATATAAACTATATATATATATATATATATAAACTATATATATATATATATATAAACTATATATATATATATATATATAAACTATATATATATATATATATATAAACTATATATATATATATATATATATAAACTATATATATATATATATATAAACTATATATATATATATATATATAAACTATATATATATATATATAAACTATATATATATATATATATAAACTATATATATATATATATATATAAACTATATATATATATATATATAAACTATATATATATATATATATATAAACTATATATATATATATATATATATATAAACTATATATATATATATATATATATATAAACTATATATATATATATATATATATATAAACTATATATATATATATATATATATAAACTATATATATATATATATATATATATAAACTATATATATATATAAACTATATATATATATATATATATATAAACTATATATATATATATATATATATAAACTATATATATATATATATATATATAAACTATATATATGAACCTGAATGTATCTGTCTGGTCACCAATAGGCTCCTATATGCTTGACTACTTTAAAAAACTGATTACATATAAGATGTATCGAGACCAAGGAATGGGTGCGTTAGATCTAGCAGAACATTGGTTCATTTAAATTGTAACGTCTGTGTTCCTGGCTGGTCCACAAATTATGGAAATAAAAAATGTAAAAATAAAAAAAAAACTTTTCCAAGTGTTTTTGATATAAATGTACATATTAATAATTTGATAAGTATGCTTTAACTTAAATAAGGATAGTGTAATAAAATTGTGCGGTATGCGTTCGCGCCTGGCCTCCATGTAATAGAAATAGGCACGACTTTGATAAAGACTTTTATCTATATGCGTAAGTATACTTTGATAATTATGTTTCAGTTTGAAGAAATATGGTATTTTCGTGTTTTATTTTATATATATATATATATATATATAAGTATATATGATTGCAACCTCTTGTCAAATGATGCCACTTCTTTCAGTAACTGAACGTCCAGGTATCCGAACATGACTTTTCAGTCTTTCTAGTTACATGCGCACCCTCCACAAATATGGCACTCAGGAGGGAACTTGTATCATTGTGCGCTTTCATGTGATTAACGACTTACTTTGGACAACAGATAACACTCGCACGCCTCATACAGATCCAATAATCCCCATGATTGGATGGCTATGTTTGGTGCCTCCAGACATGCTCTTTTGAGCTTTGGTCGATCTCTCTTGGTCGATCCAATGTGTTCTGCGCCCCTGTATATCAGTGTCCTCCACTGCTAGCGATCAGACGCTAAAAACTTCCAACTGTTAACAGGAATATGGAAGTTCACGAAACTCTTATTGATGCTATCGCGAAAACGTTTTTTTGGGACGTGTGCTTGGGTCTTTTGCCGAGAAGGAGCTCACCAAAAAACAACTATTTCTGTAGTCCATAGTCATCAAGCCGGACAAGATGGGCATCCCTACGCATCTGGTTCTTAATAACAATAGTAGCAATACCGGGTGTTTGGCCTTATTTAATACACATGTATCAAGGATAAAACTGTCCCACTTCAAACCAAGCATATGTTTAAGGCAGTGCTAATGAAACCTCTCGAGCTGTTTCACATGTGAATGGTACAGAGTCCATGTTTCAGAGGCATAGAGTAAGGATGGCAATACATACGTTTGATATACTAACCTGTTAGTTATTTTGATCACTATCTTGTAACCTTCCAAATGCATCTGTTGCTTTGCTGATTCTCTATTTTATTTCCGCCTTAAAAGTGCAATCATTTGATAAAGTTTTACCAAGGTAGATAATTTTTTTTACAATTACAAGGCGCAGATCACCAAGAGCTTAGTCTTCTTAACGCTAATTGTACAATGCAAGTACATGCATTCGTGAAGAAATCCATCTGCATATCTTATGGGTAGTGTGTCACTGGGTCAGCATCATCCGCATACATCAGCTCCCTAACAAACATCACTAACAAGTGTTTTGGCTTGCAATACTTTGAGGTTGAACACCTTTCCAGTCGTTCGGAATCTAATATAAATACCCATATCATAATTTCTGAAACCATACTAAAGCACAGCAGTCAGATATGAGCGAAAACAACGTTAGTGCAGGTATATCACTCTATTTCACTCCATTATCAATGAGGAATTCTTCCCATAGCCGACCATTGAAGTTGACGCGACCTTTCATACTATGAAGAAGTTGCTTGAATTTTTCCGTAAAAGCAGGTGTACAGCCAAATTTTTTCCAGCACTTTCCAGAGAGCCTCACAGTTGGCTGCGTGAAACGCCTTGGTTTATGCCACAAACACGTGGCAAAGAGGCCTACGCTACTCATTACACTTTTCTAAAAGCTGTTTATCAGAAAACACCGTAGACATGGTCTCTCGTCTATCTCTAAAACCCGTGTGCCCGATACTACAGGTTAATATGCAAACCTCCTAGACCTTTTTCTCTCAACTTCCCCTGAGCTATGTTTATGTTCCGTTCATTCTCCTCTAAGATCCTCCGACCACTCCGTATTAGTTAAGATAAAAATGAAATGTAATAAGTCCTCAGACGTACCCCTCCACCGTACTGTATACCGATACTCCATGGCTGACTGGGATAGCTTCAGTACATTCATATCTGACATACCTCTGCATTCCATGTTTAAAAAGGATGTGTCCGCTATTGTATCAGACCTGACCGAATGGTTAATTGTAGGCATAGACCGATTCATACCATCTAAAAAATTCCAACAAAAACCTAACAGCCAGCCATGGTTCTCCCCAGAATGCGCTGCTGCCATCGCGCACAGAAATAACTTTTTCCGTAGCTACCAACGTAATAGATGCACTGAGACTAATGTGGCTTTCAGGAACGCAAGCAACCACTGTAAAAGAGTAATAAAAATGCAAGAGAGCTATATGCCCAGTCTGTTAAATCCAAAGTAGCTGATCAGCGGCTTGGTTCCCACCAGTCTTCGCAAATAACAAATAGGATCCTCAACAGAAGTGTGCGTTCTATCCCAACCATTATCAATGGATCAGAGGTCATCTCGCCAGTATCAGACAAGGCCAAACTATTTGCCAAGAACTTTGCAGCTAATTCTACCCTATGTGACGAAGGCCATTAACTTTCCATATTTCCTCCTATAACACAGAACACGCTGGGTAACGTACAAATATCTGTGCATAAGGTCGACAAGCTAATCAAGAACCTTGATTTCAGTAAAGCAACTGGCCCTGACGGCATACCAATTATAGTATTAAAAAAGCTTCAACCAGAACTTGCTCACATACTTACGAAACTGTTTAAGCGTTGCCTTAAGGAGAAGTGCTTTCCAACACCCTGGAAAACCTCATAAGTATGCCCTGTATTTAAGAATTCAGGTGAAAAGTCATCTCCCTCTCAATACAGACCAATAAGTCTCCTGTGTGTTATGAATAAGTTGCTGGAATCCATATTAAATAAAGAAATAATCAACCACCTCAGCAGAAATAACCGTCTTAGTGGCATGCAATATGGTTTCCGTTCTGCAAAATCTACCGCAGATGTGCTAACAGTTATATCTCATAGAATTAGTGAATCTCTTGACATATCAAAGGCCTTCGACAAGGTATGCCATAAACGCCTACTTCAAGATTTCCAGCCACGGTATAGCTGGAAATGTTTTCTCTATCATTAAATCATTTCTCTCTGATAGGCTCATAAGAGTAGTGGTCGATGGACAAAAATCAGAGGGCTGCAGTATTAATGGTGGAATCCCTCAAGGGTCCATCCAGGGCCCAACTCTCTTCTTGATCTACATGAATGATCTCCATAAACACATACTTAAATCATTCGTTGACATCTATGCTGATGACACGACCATCTACGGGAACACATCAAAGGCTGTAAATGACAAAGTTCTCTCCGATTCTCTCTCCTCTGATCTCGAGCGCGTGGTTCAGTGGGGGAAGACGTGACCGGTTACCTTTTAATGCATCTAAAACCAAACTCCTGTCTTTACATCATAAACGCTCTGATCCCCATCTGGCATCAAGTGAAATGGATGGCTCTCGTCTAGGAGAACCCCCATGTTTTGACAAGCTTCTGGGCTTGACCTTTACTCCTGGTCTGAAATGGAACATGTACATCAAGTCTGTTGCCAAGTTCGCTGGAAAGATGGTGGGATCCTTCTACCGCTCCAGAAGATATCTCACTACTGATGCAATTTTCTATCTATATAAAGCGCAGTACATCCAAGGATGGAATATTGCTGCCATATCTGGGCAGGAGCTGCTAAAAACAGCGTATCTTGCCTTGACAGAGTACAAAATAGACTTCGTAGCTTAGTGGGGGATTCCCTTTTCTCTTCCTTGCAACGTCTCTCCCACAGAAGAGACGTTGCGAGCTTTTTTTGTTTTATCGTTATTTCCATGGCAGGTTCTCGTCTGAACTCCAATCTCTGGTCCCCCTCACCAATCTTTTACGAAAAACACCCGTCTAGCTGAATCCACTGTCAATAATTTTCCCCGCTCTTTATTTGTACCTAAATCAAAACGTAGATTCTATGAACAAAGCTTCTCTCTTAAAACTGCACGCCTGTAGGACTCTGTTCGGTCTGCCTGTTTCCAACCTGACTACAACCTGGATGTCTTCAAGTCCAACAAATTTCTGATGAACCGCCTCCTTAAGTAGACACTTCATCAAATCTCCACACTAACGTACTGTACTTACAATAACCCTTATACCTGAGTGGCTTCCGGACCTTGATAAGTGGTGACCACCTTGTAAAAAAAAAACATGGCTAGGACTCCGGAAGGGTATCAGGAAACATATACTTCTCCCATCAGTTTAGCAACAGCCGTGTAAATACCCTTCCCACTGCAGTCAACAGCGAGACACTTCGATAATTTCCACAACCAGACCTTACACCCATTCTTATGCACAACATAATCAGGATGGTATCTATCCAGTCTTGGGAAACCGTGTCACCCTACCATAATGACAGTATCAAAGAGTGGACACCACAATGTACATTTACACCACCATGCTTCAACAGCTCAACAGGAATGCCATCTAGCCCAGTGGCTTTGTTCGAGTTGATCTGTTTTATGCAACCAACTGTCTCCACGAGAGTTGGTGCAGCATCAAGTTCCAAACGAAAGCAACACTGAGGGACACTCTCTATTGCAGCAATATCAACATTGGATGGGTAGTAAAAAAGATCACAAAAGTGTCATGTCATCGATGAATAATTTAATCTGAGGTTTTCAGCAGTTCTCTCATCCTTCGCCAGGAGTGGTGCAGTTGTAGAGGATTTTGGACCATAGACCTGATGGAGCAAAGCGTAAAATGTCTTAACATCTCTATGGTCGTAGACAGTCTGTACCTCCCTAGAGAGGTCAAACCACCATTTTTTTTATTTGCCACACGCAACACTGGACCTCACTCCGTGCAGAAGATAAGTGGGTAGCGAGAGCTAGTCCGTACAGAGGTGAAGAGTGGAGCAGTTTCAAATGGACTTTCCGCTTTCTGTCAATTTTTAAGTTCATTAATTAGGAGTTAACAGCACACCAATATCAATGTCTGGAAACCTTCAATCCAATAGCTTTAACACTTTTTTGCTATAGTGTATCCCTTACTGCCTTCCAATCACAATCTTAGAAATCCAATTGGTTTCAATGAACTTCGTATGACTGGATCCTTCAATTTAGAGACATCAATACGCTTAGACACCTTGATTCCATTGAAACTGCTTTTCTTACGAATTGAAAATTTTAGTTTTACTCCAACCATTAAATGATCAGTACCGCATTACTTTGACTTTGCAAAAATATCCACGATCACCATGTCCACACAGGATGTAATCAAGCAAATGGCCATGTTTAGACTGGGGATGGAACCAGGTCTCCTTGTTTTTCTGGTAAGAAAAAGTGTTGGTGATAAGATTTAGTTGAGCACAGCTGAAGGAGTAACAGACCATTTGAATTGACTCTATGAATCTAGCGCAGACCAGGCCTCATTGTCTGAGCCGACCCGTGCATTGAAGTCACTAAGAATCACCAAACCTTCAGCCCCTGGTAAACTGGTGCATAGAAAGAACATTTATGTAACGACCAGCATCAAGGGGAATTCTCTATCCCATTGCACTCTCATTTATACCAACTGGCTACTTGATTTTTTTAATTAAGGAGTTCTTAACTGCAAGGCCCACACCAGCCTTACGCGTCTCCTTTTCAGATCTACCAGATCAGAGGATTGTGTAGCCTGACTCAATCAGTTTATCCTCACCTGCGAAACGCGTCTCAGAAAGTGCAGCAGCAATGTTTACATCGGATTTTTGCAATTCCTCAGCCAAAGTTGCAGTCTTCCATTCTAGCCCTTTACTCTTCTCAGTAAGAGTTCTCACATTCCCGCAACCAAGCTGGAGTGAGTCTCGCTTAGCGTATCTTCTGTTCCTGTTCTGCTAACATGGACAACCGTTAACAGCAGGTTGCTGAACAGCAGGTCAAACGCAGCCTAATTTAGGACGCATTTTTTGTCCCCTCCCAAACTTTTCGGTGGGTAGTGCTCAACTTCTCAAATAATCTTGTAATTTAAGGCTGTATAAGGTGTTAACTTTGGTCAAAATCGTCCACGTTCAGATAAGACACCTATCTTAGAACACTCCCAGACACATAAAGTAAATTTGTGTAAAGTTTCCAAAAATTATTCTCAGTCGTTTTGGAATCCATAGGGAATGAACTCACTCACACTTAGTGTATTTTATATATATATATATATATATATATATATATATATATATATATATATATATATATGCATGCGTGCTTTTCTCCTGAGTATTCAAAATGTTATATTTAACTCTATTGCCATTCCTTATACATTGAGTGAAAGCCAGAAGTGCATTTCTATAGCATATTGTCTAAACTCATGTCTTCCCGGGCTCATTTTACTTCAATTCTCGTATTGCTAAAATTGGTCGTCATAGCAACGTAACGATGTCGTCATCAACAGTTGTCAGGCATTGAAACCAAATATGAGAACAATGAAGGCAATAATTCATAATCGAATAATAGCATAATTATCTACAAACAAGCGTTTAAAACTAGGCTAAGGAAGAATTATATATATATATATATTATTCGTAGCGGCATTGTTGAAAGTAGAATAATTATATTTTAAAAAGCAATGTAAATGCGTCATTTAAAACTCGGGATTAAGTGGTTATTAATATTTTGAAAAAAAAGCACATTTTTTGAAAGGTAATTGAAGGTAGTATTTTATCGTTTCTTTCTTCACGTGAAAAGGATGTTATTTGCATTGTTATTAAAATTATAATAGTCGCTTAATAATTATAATAGTCGCTTAACGTCTTATCAGGGTTTAGTTTTAACACCCGCATTGATATAATTTTCTAAAATATGATTATAGGATATACTTAAAAAAAAAATTATCGCATAGCAGTTAATCTGGTATTAGATTAATATTTGATTCTATAAATCTTTTTTCATTTCTTTTTAGAATATATTCTTTGCAACGTAATATATTTTTTTGCTTCATTTTCTTGCATATACAGAGTGGCCCACTTTAAAGTAGCCCAGAAAATGTGGTAGAGGAGGAACATTCTTTTATTGTTTACATTACGTTTATCGTTGTTTAAATCACCTGTAGTTTTATAAAAGATGCTGGACGTACTCGCTATTGACATCTATGCATTTCTGGGCACGTTTACCAACGTTTGCAGATACTGCCGTGGATCCTATCTGGTGATTCTCCTGACAGCTTTGGTAATGTTCTCCTTTGGTGGGTCTAAATTGTGAGGATTATTTGCTAAAACTTTTATTTTAAATTTCCCAAAGATAAAAATCACATTATTACAAGTCCGGGGAACGTGGTGGCCATAACCCTTTGCTTATTGTTCTCTCTACCGTACACATGTTATGAACACGTGTAGGTGATCTCTGAAACGTGTGGCATGTAACGCCATCTTGTTGGAACAAAACGCATGTTGTCTTATGGTGTTAGTCGTTAAGAGAAAGATTATAAAGATTGGGCTACTTTTAAGTGGGCATCTGAACATGAAAAACATTGATTAGGGAAAGATTAGATCGGGCTAGTTCAAATGAGGCACCCTGTTGTATATTCTTAAATTTTACATGCGTGCATTTTTTTTTAGTAAGCATTATAAGTTCAGTGACTTAGTTTCGTGAAAAAAAGTAACATTGTGCAACTAGGAGAAATCTTTAAATATGAAACTTTATTTGTTTAACGGATATTATAAAATTGTATGCAAAGTACTTTTTGTAAATTATATTGTTGGTTACCTGTAATTATATAAGCTTTCTTTAATCTGAATCACAGCCTAATTATTTCTGAATATCTATGTAAGCTCATTATTTTCTGAAACATAATATATGAATTTATAAAACCGGATTTGCTTTCATAGGAAAACTAGCAGGGTGACCAGACGTGGCCCGGGATTAAATGATAACGAATAATATTTTTACTGTTCTCAAATTTTACAAAATAGCCCAATTTTCAATCTGTTGCGTGCTCGAATTGATGTCCATGCCTTTCGCAGTGACTAAGTTCAACATAAATATTGTCTATATTTCACTGTAGAAAACTCAGTTGATTTCATAAACTTTTATATATAATAGCTTGCATTAAAGTTTAGCATTCAAAAGTCAAGTATCATGCTTCAATTGTGCTCTAAACACACATTTATTTGGAATATGGCCATGTCATATCAAAGAACCGACTGTTGATTTTATATACCTAGTATTACTGGTTGTGCCGTGATAGTGGCTTTAATATATGTATAAAATGAAAAAGTAAAGTATCATTGTGCTTTAAAAAGAAACATACATTTCGATCGAGCCTCTGCCATATCAAAGAACCTACTGTCTATATTATGTTGGGCCTTTCGGTGTGTGTAACAATAAAACTTTACAAATGCACTTATGTTATGAAAGTTTTAATTTTGGTCACTTTTCCTTTTTGCATCGAATTGTTTCGATTATCGATAACCATCGATAAAACTCCGACACAAAAACTATCTAAGAATACTGTCAGGCACATAAAGTAGTTTCATGTAACATTTCATAAAAATCGACCCCGCCGTTGTCGAGTCCATAGAGAACGAACTCACAGTTTATTTATATTATATTAGAGAAGAGATCATTTTATTTAAGAATGTTTACTAAACACACACACACACACACATATATATATATATATATGCCTAAACCTAAACGTAGATTCCATGAACAAAGCTTCTTTCTTAGAACTGCACGCCTGTGGAATTGTCTTCCATTTTCCTGCTTTCCAGCTGACTCCAATATGGTTGTCTTCAAGTCCAAGGTAAACAAGTTCTTGATGAGCCGTTCCACTTGAGTTTACGAATTTACCGAATTTCCATTACTAACGATTACTATATTGTCCAATTGAATACTGCACACTCTTAACCCTTATCCTGGAATGATCTCTGGGCCTTGATAAGTAGTTATGCATATGTAAATAAATATATATATATATATATATATATATATATATATCTTTCCTAATAGATAAACGAGAATATATATTTTACCTAAAAGAGTATGAACTATTGTTACATATAGGGGGTTCATTAAAAGAGTCTTAGAGAGAGTTGCTTAGAAAGAGAGTCTTATTACAAGTGATGCTGTTGAAGAAGGAGAAGAGAGATGTTGTTGTAAGAGACTTAGAGAGATTGCTCGTTCCGTGTTCGTGTTATGATAGATTGTTCATGTTATTACGATTCCTATATTTTAAATGTTCATTCCTTAGACGTGTAGAAGAAGAAAGCGCTTAGAATGATGAGATAGTGTTCACTGTTCAGACATTGTGTAGACATGAGATGTCGAGACGTGTATGTAATGACATTTTATAACACAGATATATAATACAATTTTCACTACCTTTTTGTCAGAATCACAAACACAAAGATGAGCTTTATCACAAAACACATGAATTTATTTCTTCACGACCGGCCGTGGTTTTCTCACCAAGAATTCAAAGCTTCACATTTTAGTTTCAAAGTGATCGTCTCGCTTCCTAGACGTTCGAATTTCCACACCCTCTCAGTTTCTCCCAGTTTTCTGTTTTCTTTTAACTCTAAAGTTTTTCTCTATCCCTAGAACTTTCTATTTTCCGTGACGTCATACACATGTTAAAACATGTGCCTTCTTTCACGTGTTCTGGACATGTTCGTGTCCAAAACTTTTCCTTTTTCTACAAAAGGAATTTTAACCTATACCCATTAACCTATTTTTCCAATATGTTAAAAACATTATCTTATAGCTGCATTCTTTCAATTAAAATTTCATAACAAACTTGACAGTGCACATTCTTTTCTTGAAATATTTTATCTCTATTCTAAACAATCCTTTGTTTTACATTCCTTTTTTTTAAATTCTCACACGTAATCTATTTCTAAACCTAAATTACGAGGTTCGAATTTCGTCTATTGCTATTTCATTTTCATTTTAACTAAACTCTATTTTTATACTTACATGAAAAGGGGGCAGCCCTTATCATGTAACACTATTCATTATTTCTGAAATATTCATATACGAACGAAGGTATAAAAATAGTCTAAATATTTGAAAGTATTAAAACCTTACATACAGAAACTCTTTATTTAAATACATGTGGTTGGCATTAAAGAAACCATGAAGGGTTGATATGTCGTAAAACAAATAAACCAATCTTTCTGATTAACGTCGGAAACCAAAACATGAATTAAGAATAAAACCGGAACGACGTGAATCCATAATTATTTTCAAGGCTATCTACGAAGTCTCTATATTATAAGGCGTTTTTGTCAACTTAGACACTGATTCTAATAGAAAGGCATGAAGTCGCAATTTTCACCTAGCAATTTGTTTGATTAATCGTATACACTTTTTTTTTTACATACGAGTCACCACATATAAAGGCCCGAGGATAAGGGTTATTGCGTTTACAGTAATCAATAGGATAATATCGTAGTAATCGTTAGTAATGGAGATTTGATAAATTGGATTACTTAAAAGGGTCGGTTTATTATGAATTTGTTTATGTTGGACTTGAAGACATCCAAGTTGTAGTCACGTGGGAAACAGGCAAACAGAAGAGAGTTCCACAGTCGTGCATTTCTAAGAAAGAAGTTTTGTTCATGGACTCTACGTTTTGATTTAGGCACAGATAAAGAGTGGGGAAAATTATTGACAGTGGTTTCAGCTAGACGCGTGTTTTTCGTGAAAGATTGGCGAGGGGGGCAGAGATTGGAGTTCAGACGAGCACTTGCCATGGAAATAACGATAAACCAAAGACAGGCTCGCAATGTCTCTTTTGTGGAGAGAGGTTGCAAGGTAGAGAAAAGGGCATCGCCCATTAACTACGAAGTCTATTTTGTACTCTGTCAAGCAGGATAAGCTTATTTTAAACCGAACACAGCGCTTACTGTAAATCACAATCAGCTTTGTTTTCGAGTTTAAATAGTGATGGGACGATACCAGTATATTTTCCGATTCCGATAAAATTACCGATTCTGATTCTTTATAAATGCTTAAATATTTAACTACAGAATTGCTATAAAAACGCAAAAAACACACACACATAAACGTAACCACATGTTAAGTATGCAGATGTTTTCTCGGACGTAAACATTCACTTGAAGAGGAGGAGGGTCTGTAATTTTTGGTTTTATGGATGGTTTAGAATCAATAACTATTAATTATTTTATCATTGCTATTAGCAATGGAACATTTGGTTTTCAACAAAATACAAATAAAAAAGAAAAAGAATCGTTTTGGGCATCGGAAAATAAACAAATTTTTCCAATTCAGATAGACTCAGAAGTTCCGATTTTTTCAGTTCCCGATTCCGTTTAATCGTCGGAACATACGTTTGAATGATCTCAAAATATTTCGGTCACTAAAAACACACATGAAACCATACATTAAGGAGAGTAGAAACGATATTTTGTTTACTTCTGGGAGTCGAGTAATATTTACTTCTCTTATCCTTGTCCTCATATTCAGTGAGCGATGTTTCTGGCAAGGAGGGAAAAATTGATGATTTCTATGCCAGAATCTATTCCATCTCACACTTATTTTTGCTATGTTTTTGACCTTGACATGACATTTTTTAGCTTATTGCATCAAGTCGCTACATGCCTTGTTTGGGGCGATTTCCATTTAAAAACTACTCATTAACTGCAATGCAACTTGGAAATGCATTTATTTCAATAAGATAGGAAAACATAATTACACGAAAAAAATCATCCTCGAAAAATGCATAAAAGCCGATGCCAGAAATCCTACTGGAAGGAAATGATAAATAATGATTATAGCACTTAGAATGCACAGGTTTTGGTGAGAGATGGTATATGGACAACGGATGGAATTATTTATCATGTACCGGAAACCTGACGTTATGCCCCTCCTCAAAAAATATTCAGTGCTTTAATTAAAACTAATAGCTCTGAAAATTGTTCACAGAAATATATACCTTGAGCATAAACATGTAAACGTTCTTCTTATATTCTCTTTTCTTGAGCCAGTTTAACTTTAAGCTTTGTTTGATATGCGAATTTCTGAGGAAGATAAGATTCGTACAAATATTCTGGTCGCCGTTTTGTTGTCTGCTTTGCTGAGAAGTATTATTATTATTATTATTATTATTATAACAACAACTGTGTTAGATTCTCGGTTCTGAACAAGAAGTTAACATGCATACGGTATTCTATCAAAATATGCGTTATTTCCATGATATGGGGATGAGTGCGGCCTGCAGAGAAAAACAGATTAGGGAGATATAACTAATGCTTTTTATATTCTACTTTTGTTAAGTCTAACCCATTGGATCTCTAACATACGAAAGACATTTCAAAGGTAATGACTTTTTTTTAATCCGCCCGAATGGATCAGAGGGATTGCAAATTGCATTGTGGTTATGGATGAATTTATGCATTAATGATCTAAAAGTTTCATCATTCTATTGCATAATTTACAGTGTGAAAACTCTAAGAATCCAACGTTTCACGTCAGAAATAGACGCATAATTAAATTCCTGGCAAAAGTGTATTAACAATTGTAGTGACTATGTAGAAAAATAATTTTTCAACACAATAGGTTGCTCGTCTTTATGATACCATTCCCGTCTCCGTAGCCTTTCAACTTTTTCAGTTAAATACATAGGCTTACTTTTAGAAACAACCTTTATAGGACAAAGCGCACCGGACGCCCATACACAGACATCGTCCATCAATGGCAAAAGGACATTGAGAATGGTGATGACTATGTATAAAACTAAATTCTGGAGCATAAAATGTCGCCAGTTTTAGTAAACTCTCGTTTATGGAGCTCTTTTACTTTTTGATTAAAAATATGGGAGGCTTTATCTTAAGAACGACTCCCATAATAGACACATTTTTTTCTCATTTTTGACTGCTTCGTTTCGATACTAGTTTATTTGTTGCAAGTAGTGGTAGCAATTTTGTTTCCTTTTCATCGTATCAAAAACTTTTTCTTGGATCGTCGGTCTCTCTGAATGGACATTCTTTTTCTTTGTACAATTTGTTTTTTGTTTCCCCTTTAATCAGACCAAATTACATCTTGTCGTTTTTGCTTTGTTTTTGTACGTGCTTTCTGATAAGCAGTTGACAGTTATTATTCTCCATTTTTTGGACCCGTTAATCGAGTTCTTCGATAATTCACTCGAAATCGAAAATATATAAGGAAAAACCATATTAGTATATAATCTTGATATGGTGATATATATTATCAAGCTTATGTTTATCAATGTAACGTGACATTATATATATATATATATATATATATATATATATATATATATATATAATATATATATATATATAAAGCTGAATTCTGTGTGTGTCTGATCACGGATAGGCTCCTGTATGGTTGACTATTTTAAAAAACTGATTACATATAATGATAGAATATGTATCGAGACACAGGAATGGGTATGTTTGATCTGGCAGAACAGTGGTTCATTAAAATTGTGAGGTCTGCGTGCGCGCCTGGTCCACAAAGTATGGAAACAAACAATGTAAAAAAAAAAAACGTTTACAAGGGTTTTTGATATAGATGTACATGAGAATACTTTGATAAGTATGCTTCAACTTAAATAGGGATGGTATAATAAAATTGTGGGGTCTGCGTTCGCGCCTGTACTCCATGGAAATATGGCACAAAGATTTTCATATCTATTTGCGTAAGTATACTTTAATAATTATGTTTCAGTTTGAAGAAATATGGTATGATAAAATTATTGGGTGTTCGTTCGCGCCTGACCTTCATAGAATGTAAATATGTCACAAAGTTTAACAAGTTTTTTTTAAAAGGGGTGAGGGTCCACAATAACACCTTAACTTTAATCTTAATTCACATTAGGTTTTATTTATGTTTTGAGTTGAATCATGTTGTATCGAATAAATTCACCGCATAAATTCACGTTCTTATTAAAGTGAAAGCCAAAAAAATGTCGGAACTTTAGACAATTCTCGATATAAATTTTACATTACTCTTTTTTTCCCTTCTCCACTTGCATGTGGCACTCTTTCGAAAATAGATAAATAATAAAAAATAAGAACGTTAATTGTTATCGTGTCAAAAGAAGGAAAAATCCAGCTCACGTTATTACGTGTCTTTTTAAAATCATTTATATAACCTTTTTATTTTTATTTATATATCTGTTTAAGCTTTTTTGTCAGTGTACTAGAAGGAATTCAGTTGATTACATGCCTTTCTGCGTGTTCTTTACATTACAATAGTACAACCCTGAATTCGACGGTGCAATACGACACCGTTCAATACTGTAAAACTGAAACAAGCTGTTCTGCTTGAAAAGGGCGCCATTTTCTTCTTATTCATATTTATATCGATTCTTTGCTTTAAAAAGCTAAACTAATTACGTGTTTACTTTTTGATATCCCATTTTGCTGTTTCGGATTATTTTACTAAAGTACAGCTTCATTATTTTTCAAAACTATTTTCTTTGTTTTTCGATATTTCGTCGATATTATTTAGTAAGAGTGTTTAGCAGAAAAGCCAACACACGACTACCCGAAAAAATAAATATAGAAGAAATAAATGTTACGATAGTCAATAAAAGTTCAGTTCATTTTTTTTGTATTGAAATAGTTTGTAATGCTCTTTACTTGAAATAATTTCAGCCAACAAAAATTAAAACGAAATTTGAGGCGATAACTACTTAAATGTATTTTTATATAAACTACACATGCCATAATCGAATATTTCCCAAGCACAAAATAACGGAAAACATTATAATATATTTATGAACATTCCTTACGTTGACGGAACTCTCTTAAATTGGAATACAGAATGCTTAGGTGCCCTTCCTTCAAATTGAAAACTGGGCTCTCCATTTCAAAGTCGCTGCCATT
Source organism: Euprymna scolopes (assembly GCF_053919585.1). NCBI lineage: Eukaryota > Metazoa > Mollusca > Cephalopoda > Sepiida > Sepiolidae > Euprymna > Euprymna scolopes. The sequence goes on from NC_136483.1 coordinate 181,525,251, forward strand.
TTGATTTTTTTTTAAACCGGTTCGTGAATTAAAAAAAAAATTTTTTTTACAAACTACTTAAAAATACAAACCAATGAACTTTTCTACCATAAAAAGTAACTTATTGACTATGGTAACATTTATTTCTTGTATATTTATATTATTATATATATACTATTTTCTCTTTGTAAGGAAACACAATTTTGTTGGTCACGCTTGGCTACGAATGGAAACAAATTTGATATAAAAAAAATATATCTTCGAAAATTATCATTACTTTCATATTTTGCTTAGGGTAAAATTTTGTGAGTATCAAAACCTATCTCTTTACAACCCCCTCCTTTTCATAACCTATCATACTTTCATCCATCACAGTCAATTTTCTGTAGGCTGTTTTTTTACCCTAGTCAACGACGGGTACATCTGCTGGTATATATATATATATATATATATATATATATATATAAAAATTAGTGATTGGACGATTCCAAATTTTTACCGATTCTGTTCTAAATTTCTAGTTCCGATATGATTCCTGATTCAGATTCTTTTAATATTTATAAATATTTAATAAAGGATTTGTATTTTTTTTTTTTTTTTTTTTTTTTTTAATTTCAAATTATTACAAAACCTCCCGTATTTTCCGGGATTACTCTGGTTGCCCCTCTAGGAGGCATTAAAATTGTCTGATAATCGTTCGTGCATTCGTTTGTTCGCACTTTTCTCAAAAACCACGCTTGGATTTATTTATTTTATTTAAATTTTTTTTAATTTCCACAAACATTAGTCATGGTGGAAGTAAATTTCCACTCGTGGAGGCAGACCCGAATTCCCATCTCTTTTCAACACAAACAAGTTTCCTACATGTGTGGGATGATTATTTAATCATTAATAATATTATAAGAATTACGTGTGTCGAGCTCTGGCAATTTACAAATCAGACCTCGTTTCGGCTTCTCTTATGACAGAATGTAACTTTTAACGCGCGTGTTTCGTCGCTGTCAAGACATTTCTGTAAAATAAAAATCACTTCAAACAAGGCAGCTGATGCTATGATCTAAATAACATTCGAATGTCAAAATTTAGCCAATATTTGTTGCATTCATATAATATAAATCAGAAAACAGCAGTACTTCCCCCTTGTCAGAAACATCGCTCATGGAATGTGAGTACTAGAGCCAAGATAAGGGAAGCGGAAATTTCGAGCTTTCTTGTTGTAGGTTGTAGCTGTTCGCTTAAAATCAAAGTTGGACAACATTTTCATTTAATAATTCGTCAAACTCTTTTGAATTATAGATGACAAATCGAATCACGCCCTGGCGGTTTTATACATTTGATCATATTGTGCAAAGCATAAAACATTTTATATTACAAATCTTGCTAACCATTATTCTCATGTGCGTCATTCCCGGCCGTGTTTTAGAGACTGGCGGATGAGAATTGGCCACGATTATTCTTACCTTTTTCTATATTTATACAATCTTTCCCGGTCATTGTCCATAGTCTGATTCCTTCTCTACAACATAAATCCAATCACCTGACAGCTAATATACGATGTGCTTTCAATAAGTCTCAAGATTTTTTGTACAGGCATTTAAAATTGTCATATACTCTTCAAAATTCAATGTTATATCTATATATCTTATGAGATGACTGACAAATTTTTAAGATTTCAGGTTCAAATGAACAGCTACAGCACGAATTGGAATACACACTACTAAAACCTGATTGTCACAGCTGGTGAATTTTAAAAATACAGCTTTACGAAGGTCCTATTTAGAAGAACGAAATGCAATACAACTGTCTAAAACTTGGGAAGAATACTATAGAAGCGTATGGAATATTTCAGATTGCTTTTGGACCATCTTGAACAAAATCGATCATAAGTTTTTGAGTGGCATAAGATATTCAAGGAAGGCAAAGAGTCTACAAGAGATGATGAGATGTGGGGAATTAAGGAAGTCAGAACACCAGAATTGATAGGCCAAATAAAGACTTTCATGGATATGTACTTTCGTGTGCGTATAGACAATAAGTGCTGTTTGATTGTAAAATGTACAATTATTTGCGTGAAAATGAAGATGCGAAAGATTTACGCAAATTTTGTCCCAAATGGTTCTAAGAAAAGATCAGATAATTTGACCAAGATTGACAAGACCCTCCATATAGTCAAGACCTTGCTCCCTGTGACTTTTGGTTATTCCCTAGCCTCAAGGAAACCTAAACGACTGCTGTTATGAGACAAATGATGAGATAAGAGGCTGCAACGAGGTCATTGGCACGCTCACACAAGCGGATATCCATGCTGCCTTCCGGAAGTTGTTGGAACGGCACAAAAAGTGCATTGCAGCCAGAGGAGATTACTTCGAAAGGGATTAGTTTCACGTATTTACTATCAATAAAATGCCCATACGAAAAATGTCTGGAAACTTATTGAAAGCATCTCGTATGTACTAACTGGAATAAAGCTAGCTTACTTAGCAATTCGGATATCGAACGTGCATTACATAACTAGAATTAGCAAAAGGGCAAAACATATAAACCTCCAAAATATTTTTAAATTCAGCATTTGCATTGGTCCAATTAGTTAACACATTTTGGACATTGGTTGCTATCATTATAACAATTTCAGCCGATGAACTTTCCGACTTTCTTGGATAAGATGTGAAGAACAGTCACACTAAGTTATCTGAAGCGCATGAAACGCTGAATTAGAGCAATATACAACATATGGATTAATGAAGCTTTATTTTTACAATTAACGGAGATTGAAGAATAAAACGATTGAAAGGTAAGGAAAATGACACCAACTGAAATTTAGGAAACTGTTTTAAACAGGTGATCAAAGTAAATACAATACGTGTCCGGTTATTTATTTTCGTTTGATTTCGTTTTTTGTCGAAACTCTGTGCATGAATAATACGTTTAATTAAACGGTTACTTTATTCTGTCGCATCATAGCTAAAGAAAAAGAATTAGAATCAGTAACATGTGACTTGGGCATGATTTTGAACGTGTGTCTCCGGGTGATGCCTTATCCACTGTGGTAGCAAGTTCAGGTTATGATTTACAATGTTAAAAATATCATAAATACAGATTACTTGGGAACTTAAAGGCGGTTTATCGATACACATTTAATTAAGTCTGTTAATCCCCTTAACCACGATTAACAGACTTAATTAAAAGTAACATTTAGCCTTTTTACCATTAAATTAAACATAGCAAAATATTTTATCGCTTGAAGTTGATGAGCAGAAATCGGAAGCTCTCAGTATTAATACTGAAGTCCCTCAGGGGTTAATCCTGGGCCCAACTCTCTTCCTGATTTAAATTAATGATCTTCCAAATCACATCCTTATATTATTCATAGACATTTATGCTGACGACACTGCCATTTATGGTAGCACATCAAAGACCGTAAACGACCACGTTCTTTTTTATTCTCTCTCCTCTGATCTTGAGCACGTAGTACAATAGGGAGAGAGATGGTTGGTTACTTTTAATGCATCTAAAACCAAGCTTCTATCTTTACATCACGAACGGTCTGATCCCCATCTGGCATCAATTGAAATGAATGGTGCTAGTCTTGGGGAGGCGTAATGTTTTGACAAGCTTCTAAGCTTTACCGTTACTCTCGATCTGAAATGGAACACGTACATCAAATCCGTTTCCAAAATCGCTGGAAAAAATGGTTGGATCCTTCAATCGATTCAGTAGATATCTCACTGCTGATACAATTTTCTATCTATATAAGAACCAAGTACGTCCAAGGATGGGGTACTCTTGCCACATCCGGGCAGGAGCTGCTAGGAAAACTTTATCCTCCCTTGATAGTTAAAAATAAATTTCGTTGCCTAGTATGGGGATGCCCTTTTCTCATCCCTGCAATCTCTTTCTCACAGAAGAGACGTTGCGAGACTGTCGTTGCTTTATCGTTATTTTCATGGCAAGTGCTCGTCTGAGCTCCAATCGATTCTCCCCTCACCAAACTTTCATGAGAAGAAGCTCGTCTTGCTGAAAACACTATTAATAAATCCCCCTACTCTTCATCTGTGCCTTAACCTAAACGTAGATTCCATGAACAAAGTTTATTTCTTAGAACATCACGCTTATGGAACTGTCTTTCGTTTGCCTGATTTCCAGTTGACTACAACATGACCGTCTTAAAATCCAATGCAAACAAGTTCTTGATTAACGTTTCACTTAAGTTAACAAATTTACCGAATTTCCACTACTAACGATTACTATGATTCTGATACTGTACACTCTTTAACCCTAATCCGTGAGTAGTCTCTGGGCCTTGATAAGTTGAGACTCCTATGTACGAAAAATATAAGTTACATCATGGTCGATACTTTGACCGAGTTTGCTGCGGCCAATTTATACACACGTAATGCTCCACACAAACATTAATAAACTCAACGGAATCCATAACCGATGCTTTGACGGATGTAATAAGCAGTTATGTAGTTTCCCATGAAGTAAAAAACGTCAGTTATCTGTACATCTTCGTGTTAAGATTGGTTAAGACACGGGCTTACATCGACACACACCCTTTAAAATCCGGGCGACTTTGGACAACAGGTCTTAAACTAATTATGGTCTCAATACAACGTTGTCAAATATAAATTATAATAAAATATACCTAGTAATCCAGTAAAATTAGTCTGGCTGTTAGGTACGTTCACTGATATGGGTTGAAGACAGAAAGCGGATGGTTTTTCGATAAATCCTTACCAGAGAGGGTATCACATGAGCATTGATATCGTTAAACTGCAGAAAAGTATTAAGCTATGTATGTTAAATTTTTATTTGTATCCATAGTTGTTAACCTAACGCTTTTTTCCTAGAGCCATTAATAAAACGAATGAGACAAATATTCTAAACGTTTAAATATTCCTTGATGTAGGTATTAAGTTACGTCTTATAAAAATCTATTGCAATTGTTCTAAGTAGTTCCAACTTATTCGTACTACCTTTCAGTCTATTATTGTCGCTCCCTCCCTCTATCTCTCTCCTCTCTATATTGGGCTATATGCATCTACTATCGTTTTACTCTCTATCTGTATTACTATGTTTATTACTAAATTAACTACGTTGGTATCATGTGTATTTAGTAAAGTAAAACGTCTTAACACTGCTGGTTTTCCTCTACCAAATAAATATGTCAAGAAACAAAACCAACGATTAGTAAAATGTATCCTTATGAAATGGGAGAGAAAAAGAAACTTAAACAAGGAAAAATATTTGTTTAAACTTTTGCTTTACCACGACTAAATTCAACTGAAACTTTCCACCACCAGTTCTTTCTCTGTCTGCTGCCGAAACAAGAACTGCCGTCGTGATTTCAACTCGTCCTTTTCATAACGATTTCTGTCCTTTTATGCAAATCATTGCCACATCTATATAACAGAGCCTTCTACAAATGCAGATTTTTTTTCTTTTTTTTTCTCACTCATTCCGCCATTTGACAGGAGAGAGGTGCACCTGTTGGTTAGTTACCTTATTCCTTTCACCACGTAATCAATTTCTTTAATTACATTTTTGACCTCATAAGGACAATACGGTTAACTATAAAACGAAGACTTGAATTTAGAAAAAAAGGCAATAGCATAACATTATTAATACTATTTAAGTAACAGCTAGGAAAAGATGAACTTATATCGAACAGAATGACTAATTTTGAATTGTTCATATTATAATGTCAACTGGCTTTGCAAACTCATTTTTCCTAATCAAAGCTATCTGACCGTAGCTGAATAAGAAACCCAACGTGTCACCATTTTCCTCTATTATATAGACTTTGATCGCCGCGTATTTGTGAAAATCTGGGGAAAGAAAACAAACAACGGCGACCAGTAAATCTCATTGTTTTTGTCATTTACGATTTTATGGCGTCGGTGTAAGAACAAGATACAGCATAAATACATAAGATCTGATTATAATTAGCGTTTTTATTAGTTTATTCTAACCGACTTCCTTCATCTTCGATCTTTTCCGGCGTTTTTTATCGACCGAGTCTTTTAAAAAAACACCGTAATCAAGTTAGCAAGTGCGTTCCTCCGGCGGGTGAAATTGTCTCTGAAACTGCCCTCAACGACAAATCATAAATAAATTACTAACGTATAGACCGGGGCAGCAGACTTGCTATTCTCTCCTGGGGCAATGTGGCGACAAGGAGAGTCTTAATTAATACCGTAGCTTCAAGCCTTACGTTTATTTGTTTTGCGGCATAATTTAATCCAGTCTTTTGGCGGTAAAAGTGGTGTCGCGCTTCAAATTTTTAATATCATCAACCCTTTCATGCATATTGTTTCACAAAAAGAAAAAGTTTTCATAAATTTCGATTTTATATAATTTGCACATTCTCCGTTCGTTTGAGTTATTGTTGGTTCGGGTTTTGATTTTTTGGTAGACGAATATCGCCACTTTTTTTTTTTTTTTTTTTTTTTTTTTTTTTACAAATGTACGAGTGCATTAATACTTACATTTTAAGCCATTCAAAACAAACAAATATATATATATATATATATATTGTATTACTAATTGAAAGATGTAACATGTTTGCAACCGAGACTATATTACGTATATTATACGGCTATATTCTGGGAGCAGTGCAGTATATGTTTTGTTGCTATACTCTTCGAGGCGTTACATCCATATTTTGTAGTTTAGCATATATAAGTATTTATGAGTGAATAAAAAAAAAATCCCAACGCAGAAACAAATGAGAAAATAACTCTGCTTTTTGCTTCTTCAAATGAAAAGATTTTCGAAATGTTTGCACAAAAAGACTTTTTGAATAATCATGAATATTAGAGATTGATTTTTATCTATGACTTCATCAAAATGAAGCTAGATACGTTTTATTTAAATGAACAAATGTGATAGCTATCTGTTTCATTTGTCTTTTGTATGTTACCATTAATATTTAAATCAATAATACGATATAGTACTTTGAGATTTGCTCTTTCCCTATATATATATATATATATATATATATATATATATATATATATGCATATGCATAAATGATCGTATAACGATTAGATCACTGTCTGACTTACGTAAATGAACATTTAAAAATTAAGATATAAATATTAAAATTATTTCACGCGGTTAATGGTAGCCGAATGGATGAGGTCTTCACTAATCGAGCCAGAGATGTCTCGTGTTTCGGAGTTCAAATCGTTCACCCTGCACTGAAGATTCCCGAAATGATGAAACACTACTGTCTGTAGGTATTTAATTATTATAGTAAAATATATATATATATATATTAAAACTTCAACGACTGTTCTAAGGAGAGTCATTAGAATAGCCAATTTGCTATTCTATTGTTTAAATAGTTCAGAATACATTAATTCGTTATTTATTCCTAATTTTATAGTCATATATTATCTATGTACAATATTTTCACCGATATTCACAGTAATTAAAATTATTTGTAAAAGAATTTTTAACATCGCTCGGAAGAATTATTACCGATTAACATAAACGAGAAAGAAAATAAAGAGGCTGGCCTCATTGTCAAGGTGGCTTCCGACTAGACATCTTTTTTTCTCACTTCCTTTCCGTTTCTCTCTTACCTTTTCTCTCTCTTTCTCCCGGCGATATTAAGGAGCGAAACCGGAGGAGGTAGTTATAAAGACCAAGGGTGTAGTTGATATGATGAGCATATTAAATAAGTACGTTGTAGTGACCCTCATTCAATCCCGAGCAATGTCGGGGGTTTTCTACTAGCTAGGCATAAAAGCGATTAAAACAAAAATGTAAAGAGACGATGACTAATTTGAAATGTGTGAAAGATATGAAATTCAAAGGCTTTAAATTGGTCCGTGGGAATTCTTTTATTTTACTGCGTCATCAAATAGCAAAACTCAACTAATTAATCAAAAACATTTCAGCCAAATCTACCGACATTTTAATTAGCACAAGTGGTCTTTCATCTACAACCTTCATTAATGAGAAATTAAAACTTTTAGAACCAATAAAACCATAAAGATTTTTTTAACAAATCAAAATGATGGTGAGAAATAAACTAAGATAGAATAAAGGAAAAGCAGGAAGACTAATGAAAGAAATGAACGCTGAGAAAAAAGTAAATGATATATACACAAGGACATTAGTAAAACAGGATCATGCAGAATGAAAAAAACAAAGATTACTTCAACGTATATTTTATTTCTATTTTATGTATGATATATATTAATGTTGGGACGATTAATTAGAAATATCAGAATTGTAAATTATGTTCCTGGTTTTTGATACTAAAAACGATTTTTTAATTTTTATTAATATTACATTTCAATTTTCCTTCGCTAGTACTAATGTTTAAACGATACAGCTTTATTGATTTTAAACTACTAGTAAAACTTAAATCTAGAGGTGCTTCCTCTCAAGCAAATATTTAAATTGTAGTAAATATATACATTCCGCTTTTTGTGTAATCCGAAAATTAAAGAAAAAATAGCAACCCTATAGTTAAGTATTTGGAAATTTTCAAATAATTAAAATCTTAATCGGTTATTGTGTCAGATTTTTTAAAATATTGGAATCGTTATATTATTAATATATATATATATATATATATATATATATATATATATATATATGAGAGAGAGAGAAATAAAAAGGAACAAACCGTATTATGTGTTCATCAACGTTTCGTCTTTATTTCGAGACTTCTTCTGGGTGAATGAGATTAAGAAACAAAAAATACCAGTACAAAATATTTGAAAATGTTTCACGTGCACAGTGTGATGTAGTTCTATTTCAGAAAAACGGAAAAAAGACGTTGGAAATTCAAAAAGGAGAGTTGGCGCTGTTATAAAGAGGGAAATTTCAGTGGCGTCATATAGTTTTTACTTTTAAAATATGAACGCATATTAGTAGTGTGTAGGTAAAAGAAATGTATGTAATCGTTTTTGTGTGTAGTTTTGCGGTGAACTTTGAAGGATAGTTTATTATTGGATTTTAAGATAAGTATGTCTCTGAAAGGTAATGAGTTATTGTTTTCTGTTTCATAGGTAAACTTATGAAACAGAAAACAATAACTCATTACCTTTTCTAGACATACTTATTATAAAATCCAATAATAAACTATCCTTCAAACTTCACCGCAAAACTACACACAAAAACGATTACATACATTTCTACTGACACCATAATAATAAAATAAAAACAGGGATGATAATTGGTTTCTTCTTACGCGCTTTCAGAATTTGCAGTCCTGAATATCTGGACGAAGAATTCAAATACCTCACAAATATTTTGAAAACATTGCAATATCCGACATATTTCATATTGAATGCTAAGAGAAAAGCTATACAAATATTTTCCAGAATAAATAATAATAAAAAATCATACACACCAGACCTTTCTCTCATAAACAGACATCTTCTTTTACCTACACACACCAATAATACAATAATCTGTAACACACTAAACAAACTAGAAATTTCTATCGTACAAACCACATCACTAACCATAAGACATATATTAAAAACTACAAAACATATCCATAACAAACCAGTTTCCAATGGAGGTATATACACTATTCCTTGCCATAATTGCCATCATAAATACGTTGGTGAAACTCAGCGTAAATTGGAAAAAAGGCTCAGTGAACATAAAAGATATATAAAAAAATAGCAATTCTCTAAGTGCATTAATCTTTCATTCATTGCAACATAATCACACCTTTGACTTTAAACAGGCTAAAGTAGTTAAATTTATTTCAAATAAACCGCGCCGGAGACTTATTGAATCTGCGCTTATCGCAATTTCCAGTACAATTAAACAACGCGCAGGTTTCTATAACTTAGCGCCATTAATAAGTAAACTTTTATTAAAAGAACATTATTTAACTGTAGACACAGGTTAACCTCGTACACCATTCAAACACCCCCTGTAATACTTACACATAATCTCAATCAATAAACTACATAAAAAACACTCCTTTCATTTTTGATACAACCCTATATTTGAATTTCAACAATCTTTTTTTCCAGTAAGAATATTAACTGCATTCATATTTTAAAAGTTACATTAAAGACTATATGGCGTCACTGAAATTTTATAACAGCGCCAACTCTCCTTTTTGAATTTCCAACGTCTTTTTTCTGTTTTTCTGAAATAGAACTACATCACACTGTGCGCGTGAAACATTTTCAAATATTTTGTACTGGTATTTTTTGTTTCTTAATCTCATTCATCCAGAGGAAGTCTCGAAATAAAGACGAAACGTTGATGAACACATAATACGGTTTGTTCATTTTTATTTCTTTATTTTGTCGGAATACTATTTCCATTATTTTGATCACACCTATATATATATGTGTGTCTGTGTATATATGTGTGTATATGTATGCATATGTATGTATGTATATATGAAAAACAAAACAAAGATTTACAAATAAACAAAAGAAGAAAGACAGAAAAAGACATCCGATAAAGTGATCACTCCCCCATAACAAAGATATTTTATTTTAGATCACTGTCTGATGATTCTTGTTATGTCGGTCTTTCTTGCCTTTCCGTCATTCACACATTGTTACATTTTTATTAAATAAATCCACTAAGTAATACTGCAAACTACCAAAAAGACTACGGTAATCTCTAAGAAATTAAATTTAAAATACAACTAACACCAAAATGCTGGCTGCTTCATAAACAATTCGGAAATTTGAGCAATTGTATAAATTCAATAATGTGACTATTCGAAATTTGAAAATAATTTAAACCGTCTCAGTCTTATTGTGATGCAGTCGCATAAACACTGGTCGATTTTTCGCCAGCAAGAAACAACTCATAACGCAAAATTCATTTGTTATAAAAATATTTTATTTATGACATGTGCTAGGTTAGAGACGGAGAGAGTGGGCAGAAGGGAGCAGATTGAAAAACGAGTTTGTTTAATGTTGCTTTCTCTTGCTATCTGTCTCTCTTTGCATATTTTCTGGAATATATATATATATATATATATATATATATATAATGACATGTTCTCTGATAGATGTTTCAACTCCGGCAACTATGAGGGTCAATTACTTGACTTATTCACTTTCGGTGACATAAGATTTTACAGCTTTAAACCTAATCGTCCAGTGCATTTTGGCTACCGACTGTCATGTGTGTGTGCGTGTGTACAGTCTAAACATGTGACTATAAAATTAAAATATTAAACATTTGAGGAAATTTATATTTACACATTTTATAAGTACAGATTAAAACTCTTATGATACCTTATAACAGACCTTATTTCAGAATTTTAAAGAATTCCGAGGTCGCGAAACATTCCTCCTACTCACTGTTTCTCCCTTGCTACAGCCGTCCTCTTTTCAAAAATAAAGTCGATAGGTATCTCCTATCTTTGCAATAATTACCTTTCGTATAAGTTACCATCTTATGTCGCGTGTTGAGACTGTGCACAAACACGCAGGCGGTTGGCAGGGTCAAGTAACCAGCCGTTAAGTGCAAATCTTTCAAAACTGACGTTTCCGGAGGTAAATAGGTCAAGTAGTTTACCTTTAAGCTACTGAGGTTTTACGCCTGCAAGAGAACAGGTCGATATAAACAAGTGAGACGACAGAGATAAGTGTCAAAGAACGAGGGTGAGCTATGAGTCGCGCTGTGTTGCTGAAATCCGATCACATCCTTCTCCCCCTTCTGTCTATCGACAAAAGCGTGCACCACACAGCGAAAAATTAACGAGTGTTTTATATTTTCCTAACAAACGATTTTTGTTGCGAGTTCTGTTTCTTGGTTGACGAGAAACTATTTGTTCAACCTGTTACATCACATTTATATCAATTGGCTTGCTACCTTTCCTCGAGTTATTTCCTTAATAAAAATAGTGCATTAACAAAGTAGTTATTTTCTATAGCAATTTGGTCCAATCAATATATACCAACCATAATAATTAAACTTTTTGATGTAATTATTTGAGAAAAGTACAAACCACCGGCATTATTAAAACGAAACAAAAATTAATGCACTTTCCATTGAATTCTGAGCAGTTATCACTGCTTATATAGAACACTAGTCTAAGACTGTAACTTATATTTTACATGAATTTATTTATTTTGCTCGACAGGATACTCATATACAATATATCAAAATTTCCTTAATTTGCGAAGTTTCAAAGAAATGCGTTCTTCTCATCAGAGGAAGTATATTAGCAAATGATGGATATTATAACGAATCCATGAATTTGCTGGTACTATTAACGAAACCGCATTATATTAAAACTAGTCATGAATGCAAAAACAAATTCAGACAAGAGCTTATAAAGTAGGGGAAAATGAAAAATAAAAGGATAAATTAAGTCAAGGATTAAAAAAAATAGATGAGATATGTAGAGGTTTAGTATTTTCAAAACGACATGATGATAATGATCTCTCTCTCTCTCTCTCTCTCTCTCTATATATATATATATATATATATATATATATATATATATATATATAATGACCTAGTCTTGTCTGTATGCGGAACGGTCTGTAAGTCCTCTGTTAATTATGTCTACAGACTTGAAACTATACATGGAGGATTTAGCTATATGGAATAAACTTTATTTGGTTTTTAGCCGAGAGAATAGCTGCTAACACGGCTAAAATTCGAACTTGCCTGGCGTAAGTTGATTTAATTTGTTTCCTGAAGTAAAATGGGGGGGTCACCTCAAATACACAAACGGAATGTTCAAGAAAGATTATCGCTACAGTCCTCTGTCTCTACTCTCGTTGCCTTCTCTCCTGGCTGATCGGGAATCATCTCCCAGCACCGAGAAATGAACATCGTTTTATAGTTTCCATCTTCACGCACACACGAGATTATGCGAGAACGGACGAAATAAAAATGCTGGCCGCCATGTTTGTTCTTCCTTTTCTTCGCCTGAACTCACTCGCTGAGCACTCACGGTAAGACTTCTCTTTCTTGCTTCTAACCACATTTCCTCGACGCAAGGTCAAATACACATTCATATATTTAAATGCGTTAATTTTTAAAGTGTTGATATCAATTTGTCTTTAGATTATCTGGTAGAGATTATCGCTAGATGTTTAGGTGTCATCTGTTGCTCATGACACTGAAATTATTTTTATAGTTTTGTAACCACTACTATATATTTGTTACAATATAATAACCAATAAGAAATTTCTTCTATAATAATTTATACGATATCTGCATAAATTAAAATATATTGAATAGTATTTTACTAGCACGTAGCACCGAGTGGCGAGGTAGTTTAAAATAATTTTACTTCAGAAATATATTTTTTATAGCTTTTTGTACTCAAATGAAATTGAAAACCAAGAAATCTATTGATAAATTTGGTTAGTTGACCACAATTATAATACAGTGCTTGCACAGATATAAGACGGATAGAAAAACAGGATATAATCCTTCTATTATAAATTGAAACAAAAATACCACTCATTTGATATCGCGTAAGGCAGTTGTGATCTGTATAAAAGGTTTCTTATTTCTACCGTAGTTAGTTCGTACGTTACGCTTTGAAAATAGACAAATAAAATTTTTGAAGATCCTACTGCTGAAAAAATAAAATACGGCATAATCACACACCGGTTCCCCTCAGATAAATGAAGTTAAGGAACGTTGAGCCTGGTAATTATTAAAATGGGTGACCAATTTGGGAATTCCAGGCGCTGTATGGAGGAGGACGTCGACACTTCCCAGCAAGAGTTGAAAAAAAAACTAACGTCGTCATTTCCACTAATGGGGATATACATGCGACTTGGGACCGCTTGTAAATTTCATACTCCCATGAAACTTCCTCCTTCAGAGGAAACCGGTTAAACCCGAATAGGGTTAGTGCTGACGAACACTACTGCTAAAACTATGCAAACTTCGCGATATTTGGGTTTAAAAATGCTAATCTCGCGAAGTTGGCATATTTATTAAAAGGGCTAATCTGGCAACCCTCGACAAGAATATAAGAGTGACCTCCTTTTCGTGTAGCCTCGTTTTCGAATATCCCAATACTATCTGATCATTGCTGTAATTTGTGAGAAAGAGACTCGTAGTAATTTCGATGTGCAGCGCTTTTTAAACGAAGAAAGAAGCCAAAGTGTTACGTAAAAAGGGAACGTTCGAAAGAAACCGGACAGAACAGAAGATTGTCTGGAAGGGGGTGTTGGACTGAACGAGTGAATTAAAGATTGACTCCTAGAATTTAATGTTATTATTTGTATTGAACTATGGAGCACAACATTACTTTCTGTGTATTTATTAGTACATATTATTAGGTTGATGCAAAAATGTTGATGTTTGACGTGTATATATATATATATATATAAATGATAAAAATCGACATTATTTTTGCACTAACCTTATAGTTTCTCATTTTGGTCCATTCTATTTTTTAAAATACAATAGACACTATTTTCCTAGAAATGTTAAGAAACTCATATTTGCTGCGTGTTATGGATTTTTCTGTCCAACGTTTTTTTTTTTTCTGGTGATATCCAGAAAAATATCGGTATTATCAAATCATATTTATTGATTAAATATATTTCTCATTCCATAAGAATTCCACCGGTATTTTTAGCATTTTAATAATTTTTCCAAATTGTCAGGATCCGTTGTAAATGAGTGATGTTTACTATGAGTGAAAGTTTAAAAAAGTAACAAAACAAATAAAAAATGAAATTGTCTTTGTTTTGATAGTTCCGATAAACAATACAGGATCATCAACCCAAACATAAGAACAACACGTTTTGTTTGTCTTTTGAGGTTTATTTTATATACATAATTATGGATCGACGCCGCAGTAACTTACGCGGTGCAATCACCAGTCGATTCAGGGTAGCTTGTTTATGTTGAATGTATTGGACTCTCTTCAAGGAAACTCGAATCTGTGTGACCATATGAAAAGTTCAAGTAGGAAGCAATGGGTGTCGAATGGAAAAGAAGCTAAAACAGAATTATATGTATGAAGAGATATGGGGTTAAGGGAAGATATAGATGCAAAAGGGAAGTTTAAAAGATGTTAGTGTAGTTTGCTTGAAGCATTGTTCAATGTGTAGCTCTACTGTTATGTAAAAGTCACTTTGTGTGTGTATACATGTATATGTGGGAGTTCCTTCCCCATAGGTACCGAACGGCTGAGTCTGTTTTTTGCAAATTTCACACAAAGGTAATTTATATTTCTGGCAATGTTCTTAGATGTTTTGTACAGATATTTATTTGATAAGTATTGAAAATCGAAACGATCCCGTCTTTACATCTCTTACAGATAAAAAAAAAAAGAATTTTTACAGAAGGATATTTTACGTTACATTGGTGTAAACTTAGCCGGTGTAACGTAAAATATTCCCCTGAAAAATTATTTTTTTATCTATAAGAGAAGGAAGACTATTTTTGAGGTTGCCAAGCTCAAATATCAGCTTGTTTTATTGCGAATTATTCCTTGTTATATATAATATTCAATAGAGGATTGATTCTTTAATAATACATACGCAATCTGCATAAATTAAAATATAATGTTTAAGCATATTGTACAGCCGGGCAATGCCGGGCATCCAACTAGTATAAAACAAATAAGGTTTATAGGAGGAAATAAATGTCAGATATCTGACAGATAGACACAAACTGAAGCAATTTACTTCGGAATTCGCTCATTTACAATAGATTTATCATGGACGCATAAAACTTGAACAGACGCCGGACGAAGGTCGGGATTTCCCGAGATATTGCAACACAAATATGCTACCTGACCACATGACGCCTGAGGTAGCCCTGCTAGTTTCACAGAACCATGATACCTGTTATATAGAAGGCATCGTATATGATTGATCTTTAGTTGTTTGTGTGCGATAGTAGGAGAATAAGGATAAGATGACCGAGTAAAAAAAAAGTGAACGGCGCGGAGGGAAAAAGATATGTTATTCTGGTCTATTGAAGAACACAGGCGTTTTGCGAATCCAGCACGTAATCATTGGAAACCGTTATTTGGCTTATCGTTTGATTTGTTTGTTTACAGCGAAATGTGAGGAGAATACATGGAATCGGAAGACGATAATACCGATAAAGGAAAAACAGTTTTCAACCTAAGCCAAGTAGATAAATCCAATAAGAACAAAGAAGAATATCTGAACGAGTGGCGTTAAGGCTGGTAAATATCGTGGCTACCAGGAAATTAATAACTTGACGGTGTGGAGCCAATTGTTTCGGACACCATCGCTCAATATTATTTTAGATTTTAAAGTAGTGCTATTGGTATTTTAGATTTTCAACTAGTGTCATAGTTTAATATTGTTATTTTAGATTTTTAAGTAGTGTTATTGTTTAATATTGTTATTTTAGATTTTTAAGTAACGTTATCTTCTCTTCATTTCTTCTTCTTTCTTTTCTATCTTCTTCTATCTATATAATTAAAATGAACTCATTTTTCCCCGTGTGAGTTTGACCATAATATGATAAAAACTCACGACATTACATTCAAATGTAATGTCCCCACACTTCAGCATAGGATCTGAGGTGTGCTATAGGCCTACTACCCTTACAGTTCCTTGATATTCGTACATTTCTATAATTTTTCCGGTGAGAGTTCAGTGCCACAATAGGTTAGAATCAATGGAAGTTGTAAAATATTTTCTCTATTCGATTCATACTCCGCCCGCGACCACTTCACACCGCTGCGGATACGCCCACAGGGGAATATACGAGGAACACCGGTTTGAGTTCTTAGTTGCTTAAAAAAATATGGATTGACATTTTTCCGTCGGGTGAAACGCGACTTTACATTCCAGTTATTCTGTGGGTTACTTGTGTCATTTTATAAATTTCTTCCTCCTTTTTCCCCTTTTTTTCTCCATTTATATTTTTTCTCTTTTTGTAGGGGCTGGGGGCGCGATTCGAAGGATTACTAAAACGAAACGAACTAACATTGGATTCCAGTTTTTACTAGAAACTTTAACAGTCAGCTGCCAGCGTTCTTCACATCTTGCACCGATTAGTCGCTTTAATATTTTATTTACTGTCTGTATACTTCTATTATGTTTGCACTGATTTCATGCGTGATACTAGGGAAGGGTGAGCTGACTTCCTATTTTCGGATTAGTTACTTATTCATTATTTATTTCTATACATTGCATTTCTGAGAGTTTCATTAGCACAATTACTACTACGTTATCGATATTGGAATCAGATGACTTTCAAATTGGTTAACAGCGACAATAAAGAAAACAATACAAAAAAAGAAACCAAACTAAAACAAACCAACATTAAAAAAAACATAAAAACACGGTCAGTTTTCTGGTTTTATTTATTCATTTTTTTCTTTTTCATTGAAACAAAGACAAATTAATAAATAAAATCTAATAAACATATTTTCATTATACACGATAAGTTTTATTTTTTTGGATTTTGTTTTTCCATTTAAAAATAAACGAAAAACTTAGATTTAGATAAACATATTTCCATTTTATGCGGTAACTTTTTTCTTTTTTCTTCTTTTTCCCCCCTTTTTATCCTTTGGTATTCTTTCACGTTCGTTTTGATTTTTATTCCTTTCTATTTACGCGTCATATATTAGCTAAACAAGGGCGAGGGGCATCTCTAAATATAAAAACTAAAATGTGTGGGTGGGGTGTTCCTTCACCCTAAACTCGACCTCCTCCTGCTACTGCGACGATGGCGTCATGTTTGAACTAGAAAATGTTGACGTTAGTTTCAGCCACCTACACGTGTTTTTAAAGAGTTAATTTTATTCGTTCTCAATTGTGTCTCTTTGGCGTAGAGGTAACGTGTCAGGTATTTTTCCGCCTTAGCCTCGATGCTCCGGGTTCGAGCCTGTCTTCCTATCGAAATCTTTTTTCCTCTTTTGTACCTTACTTTCCTTACATCTCTTCGCGGTTTGGCTTTGTTTTGGTTTTTCCAATTGTTTATAATATTAAAACCGGGCCACCCTCTTACATGCACACCTCCAAACACCCGGGCAACGCCGGGTACCCCCCACTAGTAGTTAAATATTGTTATTTTAGATTTTTAAGTGAGTTTATAGTTTAATATTATTTTAGATTTTTAAATGGTGTTATAGTGTAATATATTGTTATTTTAGATTTTTAAGTAATGTTATAGTTTAATATTGTTATTTTAGATTCAGTAGTGTTATAGTTTAATATTGTTATTTTAGATTCAGTAGTGTTATAGTTTAATATTGTTATTTTAGATTCAGTAGTGTTATAGTTTAATATTATTTTAGATTCAGTAGTGTTATAGTTTAATATTGTTATTTTAGATTTAGTAGTGTTATAGTTTAATACTGTTATTTTAGATTCAGTAGAAATTTATAGTCTAATATTGTTATTTTACATTCAGTAGTGTTATGGTTTAATGTTGTTATTTTAGATTTTTAAGTAGTGTAGAGTTCCATTATAAAAAGCTGTTATTTTTGCTCACGTGATTACGTGATCTTTATTGAAATACACCCTTTTTATTCTTGTATATATTATTTTGGCTTCTTGCTTCAGTTATGTACTAGTCAGTTGAAGAAAGCCTGGACAGGTCTTTCGTACTTTTGTTTTAAATACACTGCAAGTAGCTATGTGGATTTGCATGTGTGGAAAAGTTTAATATTATTTTAGATTTTTAAGTAGTGTTAAAGTTTACTAGACTTGCATGACCGGTTTGGTCAGTATGTTATATTAGCTATGGAATTCATGTATGAGCGTGATACTTGTGACGTAAAGAAAATAGTTTTTTGACATAACAGAAACATTTCTATGAAACTGTATTAACATGAAAAAAAGAAGATATAGATTTCTGAGTCGTTCTGCTTATTATAATTAATTATTTTATTTTTAAAAATTTAGAGTTACTGAATTATAAGTGATTGGCCATACTTATAGTTAAATGTGCACTGAACAGATACCATAATACTTATTATAGTTAAATTCAAATTTTGATATATTTGCTTTTTTTTTTACATCGTTCATTTTTGTCTTACGTTTAAGTTATTTTAAACCCCACTCTTCCCATGTTAAATAATAATTTCGAAATAATAACGTTAATATTTCAGTGCGCAGGTCATGTGCCTATGCGCAACCGGATGTCGTAAACCGGAAAGTGGGTTACATACATAGTTACAAGGTCATTTGAGTTTTATAATTATATAGATTGTTATTTTCGAACCGGTTTATACAACGCGATTGTTTACATTCGATGAAAAAGGCGAGGATGGAAAACTGAATTGTTGTTGCATTGTATTGAGATATGAACGGCGAGTTAAAGAGAAACGGTTTACTTGGTGACAACTTCCGGTTTTAGAATTTGGACTTAACAAGTGGTCTTTATTAAAAAAAAACTGTCCTTCTCAATTTTGTAACGATTAGATATGAATGGATTTCTTTTTGTTTCATAAGTGTGCAAATATTTCAAAAACTCAAAAATTGTTTTTATACAGCAAACTTTAAGCGCGAGTTACAAAGTTGTAAAAACCACTCGTCATCGCGTCTAAAAAAGTAGAACGCTTAAAATATAAATTTAATTATTTTTGATAAAAACATTCTCATTCAAAAAAGTTAAAACAAATTAATAATTGCCTACTTACCCAAAATATAATATCTGACCTTAAATATAATGGTTAACTGTTTTGTAAATACACTTGTCAGTTTCTGATTTGAAGATAAAAAGCTGTCACCAAGTGTTCTCTTTAACCGAACAGAGACAGTTGAGAACAATGTATTATACATTACGTACGTAAAGCAAGTGAGGATTGGTACGTACAAGATAAACTTCAAGTTTTTTTTTAATTTTATAAACGAGTATATTGCCTAATAACTAACAAAATATAGTTTAAAACGTTATATATGTGTGTCTGAAGAAGCTTTGAATTAAAAAAAATGCAAAAAAAAAAATGCAGTTTAAATTCCCGGAAGGGGAAAAACATTTTTTTAACTTATCGTAGACTAAACACCTACATAATCCGACTTCTAAAAATGTATAATGACAAAAGAGAGTTCATTTATATAAGGATGAAAAAAAGGCTTTAACTAAAACCATTAAATAAAAATAGACTTAGCACTTGCATAAGCCGATTTTGTAAAAGTCTTCAATTTTAAAACAGAATTTTACTACATAAGGATGAAAAGAGAAAACCTTTACTAAAATTTTGTGAATAGAACACGGGAATCCTCAGCTGCTTACAATGTAGCTCTTTCGGATATATATATATATATATATATATATATATATATATATACTTACACATAGCTGGTAATTAAATACGCTTAAATGTGATATCTTAGTTGAGGCAGTTTTAGTATTTATTTTTATCGGGAAAATTATTTATTAATTATTTTATACTCGATATATGGCAGTCATGTCAAAAGTTATAATATTCTATTAGAGAAAGCTCACCTGTCTGTTTAAATGTGTGTATGTTTCGCAGAACCTGCCGACAGAGGCAACGAATTTTTATGAAATTGATATCGTTTTGAAGCTCGACTCTTCGGACGACAAAGATCGAAAAATTGGCCCAAAACATTAATTCCTTAACCCTAAACTGGTTCTTTCTTAGAACATGTCTGCGGAATACAATACTGCGAAACAGCATCCC
Source organism: Euprymna scolopes (assembly GCF_053919585.1). Classification (NCBI taxonomy): domain Eukaryota; kingdom Metazoa; phylum Mollusca; class Cephalopoda; order Sepiida; family Sepiolidae; genus Euprymna; species Euprymna scolopes. The sequence goes on from NC_136483.1 coordinate 181,545,811, forward strand.
AGTTGACTATTACATGGTCGTTTTAAAGTCTGATGCACGATATCTTATTAACCCCCCTTTTAAATCAAACACTAGTCATGCTTAACTATTATGGATTATCACGGTGTTGTTTTACTGTCTATTAGACACCCATTAACGATTGAGTGTGCTAGGGATTTTGATAAACAGTGACCCCCCCCCAGTAGAAAAGACAAACTTAGTGAATAGAAACATTTTATTTTGTCTAGTCTTGAAACTTTAACTAACTTTGCGATCTTTATTGATTCAAACAAGCTAAATAAGTGACCCGTTTGGTCACAATCTTTTGTTAACATTTTAATAGTTATTTTTAATATTAAACAAAGATTTAAACTAAATGAATATAATATAAGAAATAAGTTAGATTGTGTGAGAAAATTAAAAATTATGGCTAAAATTATAATCCCAACCAGACTTTATATTTGCCGCAATGTAACGTTTTTTGGGGGTTTTTTAATGCCGATTTTGGTTTCCCCACTGTTTTCGTCTGAGTATGACGGATGAAGATAAAGAAACTTGTTTATCAGATTTTATTCATCGTTGTCCCGCCAGATTAACGTTTCCTGCCGTTCTATCAAATGAGAGAACACAAAAGTCCTTTATTACGAGTGTATAGCTTGTATTTAATAGACAAACATAAAAATGAATGCGACGAAAATTGAATTAGAACCAATCCCATGAACACGCGTTCTTTTAAAGCTATGAACGGATTTATGTTTCTTGTTTTTAATTAGTTTTATTTTGTTTTCTAGTTTTAATCATGTTGGTAATAGTAAAAACTTACACGGATATGACAGAAGTAAATTTTTCCCGACAGAAAAACCCATAAAATCAATGAAAGACCATTTCATAAATATTTGAAGATGATGTACTTGAAGCATAAAACCTTACATTTCCAAAATTACTGGATTCGGCATTAAATAACTCGAATAGGTTGATATAAAATAAACAACAGCAAAACCAAACTAATTAATTTCAATCTATTTGGTCCAAAGTTGCAATATAGGTTTCAGTTATCCGTATCATTCGATATACTATTCTCATTTTTTTTTTTTCAACAAAAGTTCGGCCGCTCTGAGCTTCTTCATTTGCTTCATCTTGAACATTGGAATATTTATGACGAACTCCGGAACATATACCGAATTTAAAACAAACCACTTTATTAAAGCCTCCGGAATTCGATTACTATCATTTCGTATGCTATAACAAGATAAAGGTGTTTATTTGTATGTTATTTTAATCAGTAATATAATTCACAAACATGTCTGTAATACAACTATATTTTATATAAATGAAATTCACTCTGCCTTACTTGCCTTACAAGTTTTAGCCATTAACGTCCAATTAGCTTTATTATTGTTGGTTGCAGGTTCAATCTTACCAACAGGCGATACTGTCTAAGAATAATATAAAATTGTTTATTATCCGTAACGACTGAGTAAATTTGACACATAAAAATCAGACGCTCATTTAAACACAACTAATCCGTCTTCTCCCTTAAGACTTGCATTCACAAGTAGCAAAATCCCGCACTTTAATTATAAAGGTCCTCCCGGTGCTTGAGAGCTTTTTTTATTCTAGCTCAAAGAGTAACGACAAATTTGGAGCGCTGTGTTTACTTTCGATTCTAGCTGATTGAACCAAAGTCATATTTAAAAGAAATTTTGAAATACATATTAGGTAGAATATAATAATCAATAGGGAATTAGATTTATAATCGTAAATACGAAATCTGTATGGATTAAAACATATTTTTACGATTTGGAAATGCTGGCGGCTTGCTAGCATATATATATAAGTGAAAGTGTCTGTGTACATTTCCCTATACAATAACTCTGTCAATATATAGAATCATTCTGTGTGTGTTTCTGTAAGATCCTTCTTTATAGGTTCCGAAATGGCTGAGCCTATCTTTTGCAAATTTCACACAAAGTTAATGTATATATCTGTCAGTGTTCTTAGATATGTTTTGTACAGAAATTCATCCAATGGTTATCGAACATCGAAAACATCTTATCTTAAAAATAGCTTTTCTGTCTTATAAATAAAAAGCATAATTTTTACGGGTGAATATTTTACGTTAGCCCTGCCAAAGCAGATGTTAAAATTTCAGCAAACCATTTCTTTAAAAACAGATTTATAATCTGGAGATATCATTTAGTCGTAAAGTATTCACAAGCCAGGATGTACCTCACCATTTTATTTTCATTTTTTCTTATTAACGAGTTCACTTTACGATAAAAAGAGTACCATTTAAAATCGCTGCCCATCATTTTTTGTTTAAATATTTTATAACTAAACATTCATCAGAAGTGACTTTTCTAGGGTATTCATCGTCAAACCACAATATTAGCTGATGTGACGGAATTTGATCCACGACATTATCATTAATTTTATTTTTTTTTAAATTTATTTTTTGCGAATTACTTTACCGGGAAAATTATTCCTTGTAATATATAATAATCAATAGACGATTGATTCTATAATAATACATATACAATCTGCATAAATAAAAATAGCATGTGTAAGTGCATTATACGAATGGGCAACGCCGGGCCGCCATTGAGTGTGTATATATATATATATATATATATATATATATATATATATATACATGCAGTTCTAGTTATGCATAATTATATATAGTAAAATTGTATATGTAAACCAAGAATAGGTTATAGGTTACCAAATAACCCGTCGTAATGTATAAAGTACTTAATAAAATGCAAGGGTAAGTTACACTCTTCTGAAAGTTGAACGTTCGGTCCTCATTGTGTGTGACACCTAAAATTATACATGTGCGTGTTCATGGCTATTACGATTCATTCTATTGTTATATATGGTATAGGTAATTCTCTTGAAGTTGTGAGTCGATGACAAGTATATAATATTAGGATAATCATATAAATCTTGGTAAAATTAAGCCCATCTCTGTAAAATTTATTCTCTTGAAATTCATGTTTTCCGTTTTATATTTGATACTCCAGCTAATGTTATGAAAACCCTTAAACATTTTGTCCATGTCAAACTGTCAGACTTACGCTTTGAAGGTATGTTAGAATGCAAAAGAAAACCAAGAAGGTGGAGAGAAAATGTGTTTGATTGGACATTTCTGAGCAGTTTGATGTCTATTAACCAAGTTGATATGGACCGAAAGGTATAGCGAAAAATAAGTCACGTGAGTTCGCAATCTTCGTCAGGCGGGAGATGCGACTCACGATATGTGCGTTTGTTAATGAGATAACAATTCCAGAAGAGTGTTTTTCTTTAACAAAAAGTGAATTTAAAAATAAATTAAATATTCTTTGAAAACGCGTACCATGTAGGTAAATTATTATGTGTTATTCTTAGATATTTCTTTAGTATCTTACATGAAAGAAATGCCTCGTTTTCACGCGAGACAGACACTTCATTGACGATATTTTTGTTAATACTCGCTAACAGAGACCGGTAGATATACATGATTGCAAGAAGTGAAAGTTGCAATCGCAGATTTCAATCTTGATGAACGTCGCGAAAACCAATAAAAAAAGTAACACATTAAAAAAAAAAAAAATACTGTGAAAACAAAACACACAGCGTAAAAGTAAAACAGACATCGAAGAGCGTCGTGTCAGTGTTCGATTGTTTATTCTTTGTCGAACATAAAAGATATTAAGCAACGAACTCTTACGAAACTGTTGATGTTGAAAGCTCAATCTGACGTCGGGCTCTTCTTCGAGACACATTTTATTTTACAATCAAGGCAGTCGGGGGAAAAACAATCGCTTTTACTCTGACTGGCGTCATCTGGAAATAATGCTCAAAGAGCTTTCGTAATAGGTACTCACCTGTTTGAATAGGTTTCAGTAATGGTAAACCGTTCCGAAAATAATAGTAGTTTACTTACTGGGATGGTTACAAACAAGTATGCATCAATAATTTAAAATATATATATACTAGACGAATATCCGTCTAAGGACGGTTAGGATCAATTTCCCGAAAATAATATTTTTTTTGCTTAAATTTTGTCTCTCATAAAATAAATAAAAAGATATAATTAAGCTAATCCGTATCTCTTGAATCCTTGTTTCAATTTTCACAAACAGCTCATTGTATGATTTTGATTCTAGAAAATCTATATATCAATAAAAGTGAAACTGTCTGTGTGTCTGTTAGTGTACATTTCCCTGCAAAACTACTCTGCTTTTGTTTTAGTCTACAGACTTGAAATTTGACACAAGGGATATTGATATTTGGGAAAATCTTTTTAATCGGTTTTCGGCCAGAAATTTGGCTGTCAAGGGGTCAGAGTCCAACGATTTTGCCAAGTAAACCTCTGGCCGGCTTTGGGTAGGATTGAAACCTAACTTCAGACAATTCTCACCTGGAATTGTAGAGACTCAACGTCTCTATCCACCGCGCCACGAACCCCGAAGGGAGATCTCACCTAAAAGCATAGATAGAAATTCAACGTCTCTATCCACTGCGCCACGGGCCCCGAAGGGCGATCTAAGTTGAATTTTTGGTTTTATAGATTTATTTTTTATGTATTATCTGATCGTCCATGGTCTGGTCCGAACTGAATGAGATATATATATATATATATATATATATATATATATATATAAGACTGAAGGATCGGTCGAAAATTATGTACTCGTAAAAAAAAGTTTTTTAATTTTTTTTCATAATATTATTTTGTATTCCTCCACGCCACCAAATGAAAACGAATAAAGAAAAGTTATAAGCTTTTATACTTTTCGTATTCTTTTTTATATATTTCCATTCATATATATATATATATATATATATATATATATATATATATATATATGAAGAAATGATTAATAAAACATGTTAAAAAACATCTTGAAAAAGAGTTAAAAACATTTAATTTTAAAAAAGGAAGCACAAGATAAGTGGATAGTCCTTAATCCGCGGAGTTTCGAAGAAATACTGTCCTTCTCACCAGAGGGCAGGAATTAGCAAAATGCAGGATCGGATTTTGCATATAAAAGTATTTAATGAAACAACAAGTAAGTCACAGATCTTACTTGGTTTAAAAAAAAAGGGTGAGGTAAGGGGAACAGGAGGCAAAAGAAAAATGATAAAAAGATTTCACATGTATGGATAGTCCGGTGAAGGGTAAAAATACAAAAATGGTAAATCCAAAACGGTCGAATTTAAAATATGTATATATATATATAATTTTATTTGGAATTCATTATTTATTTATTGCGAACTATTATCATCATCTTTTTTTAGTTGTTTCAGTATTTACTGTGGATGCAATTAGAAGAGTCGCGGATACCACCTGACGAAGGACAGAGAAATTGTTGGTCGAAACGCCGTGAAACAACAACTAAAAAAGATGAGGATAATAGTCCGCAATAAATAAATTAATAAATAATACACATCTCAATAATGAATTCCAAATAAAATAATATAAAGCCCTAATTGTCCTATAAATATTAATATTTATACTTGCTTGAAGTTTACCTAATTTTTCAATTTATAAAATATGAATTTTTAGAAATATATATTTCCAGTGGTTGCTCAATATTCATGTGAAATTGCATATGCGTGCATTTACTGCATTAATAGTAATCGTTCGCTTGTTGACTTCGTCTGAATTTCATGCTCATTGTCGACACGATTCAATAGCTTGGCTTTAATTATTGCTGTAACAAAAGGATTCTAATATGACTAACCCTAAAAATAAAATCACAACGTCATGTATTTTGAAAATCTTCTATACTACTTAATCTCATTATGAAACACCCGACACGATTCCAGAGCAAACATCTCTTAAAGAAAATAAAACAACTTGACCGTGAAAGATCCCATTGACTCGTACCAAGCTGAGAAGTTCTCTCTGCCCGTTTTGCTGGAATAAACACACACTCGTATATAAAACGGGTGTAATAGTAACTCCATGTCTTGATGATTCCCGAAAGGATAAAACATTAATATCTGTAGGTATTAAATATAATCATAGTAATAATTATGTCAGCTCCAAAAGTTAGTGCTCAACAATAAGAACCGAGTTCTTAAATCCCTTTAAGAACTGTCATTATTGTTGAGCACGCTAAGTTGAAATTAAAGTCGGTCAATTAAGCTCTTTAGAGGTATATTTTAAAATATTGTAATGTTTTCTTTTCTTTAATCTAATCATGTACGTGTAAATGTATGTATGCATATACGTCGTATCATTTAGTTGATTGTCTAGTGTATATTTTAACATTATGCAACAGTTCTAACAGGAAACGATTGACGTGGACGTATCGAAACAGTTGTAGACAAACAGTTTTTTTTAACAGATGTAAATAACACAAGACATACCTGAATTATGTACCAACATTTATTTTCATGATCCGGCTGGCATTTTCAGAGATTACACGTTTTTATATTCTGACTATTTGAAATGACGCCGCTCCCTGCATCATGGAGACAAACTTTCCTTTTTGAGACATTTGTTCTCTCTGATGTCCAGCTAACGAGTCTTAGAATCTCCCCAAATCTACATTTTATCACGTGTTTCATTAAGTGTCTCAAAACAACAGCTGATGTAACCCTAATCTAGTTATTTGTTTATTCAAACCAAAAATAATGTTTTTCTATTTTCACATTCCTTTTGCGATCTTATATTATGCCAATCATTTTCCCCCAAATTTAATTGTTCATTTTTGTAATCATAATAATTGATCCAGCGACCTGCCATTGCTCGAATCATTTAATAATAATAATAATAATGTTTTGACCATTGACCCTGCTTGCCACAGATACTACGCTGTGATCACAGCCGAAAGGGGTCACAACATAATGAATACGCCTTGAAATAAAGACGAAACGTTATTTAACAATAACTTGTGTTGTCCCTTTTCCATCGCTCCTTTTCTCTCTATATACACACACACATTTGTGCGGATGTCGATGTGTGTGTGTGTGTGTGTGTGTGTGTGTGTGCGACTAATATAAAAAAATAGAAATGGGTTAAGTGCAAGAACAGAATCACTATCTATTGTAAATGCACTATATCTCACTTGCATACATTTTATATAATTATTTCATGTATATAAAATGTTATAAGGAGACAAGTTTCATGTATCAATTTTCAATATTTACTTCAAGAATGATCAACACGTGACTAGAGCTATGTAATAATTTATAAAAAATATAGGCACGAATACCCGATTCAAAATTAGTTTAACTTAATTTTGTATCGCATATCTAAGTCTTTATTATAATTTCAACTTCTTGCGGCGGTTAGAAATAATTTCCATTGATCATACTTTTCCTGATTTAGCGAAAGCCACACTGAATATTTGATTGACGGTTTTTTTGCAAACGAAATATCGCTGCCTTTTTTATGTTGTCTGGGTACTGTTTCCTCCTTCGATGCGTGAACGAGCCAGCAAGTGAGAGGGTAATACTTTCCACTGTAGTTTACGAAGCGCCAGCGTGTCTCCGTCGTGTCTATCCATTGACTGCGTCATTGATTGCTCCTGATTGTACTTTTATTCAGATCTGTGTCGGCATGCATTCAAAACGCGCCTGGTTTCAAATTATTTGCTTCTTTGTTTCGCTAGTTAATTCTGCTGAAATCCCAATTTCCTATGTTAACTAGTTTTATAGAATACCGAATTTAATTTGTAAAATTTCCTTTACAAATGCATCAAAAAGATTAACTTTTGTCAACAGTATAAGAGATATTTATATTACAACTAGATTAGCCGTGACCTGTTGAGTCAGTATATGTTATAGCTAGCTATGGAATAGTGAGTATACAGAATTAATGTATAAACTTGATACGCTTGACGGAAATAAAATATTTTTAACAATTACGTAAATGGATCAACAATACATATTTTTGTTACATAACAGAAACATTCATGTGAAAATATATTAAAATGAAAAAAAATATAGGTAGATTTTTCTGTGTCATGATAACATTAAATCTAATTTTACTTCAGCATATGTGCGCGTGATTATCTTCACTCGATTTCATATAAATAATGAAAAATTAGAAATTGACGAATGTTTTTTTTGTTTTTTTGCTATAAGGTGCAGCGAACTAAGTATTACGATATCCCTTTGATGCACGGTAAGGAATTAATACAGAGTAGTTACAATACCACACTCTACAAGTATCGCATAAAACACTTATAAGTTAACGGTTGTAACTTTGTCCGGTTTAAGCAGGCTAAAAATTCATTGTTTGCATAATTTTCAAAGTATTAAACATTTTCAAGTAATTTTAACGTTAATAAACTGACAATTACAGAATATAATGCAATAAAAAAAGACATAAAAATAGTTTAAATCGTCAAAAACAAAAGCAAATACGTAGAAAAGTAATTACTATTACGTTTGATTACAGTTATAGTGAGAAATTCACTTTTAAAAATAAAGGAAACTCAAATAAGATTTACCGGTTTAATGGTTTTAATTTTCTCGTTTTTTTTTTTTTTTCTTAACTGGTTAACTATCAGATGTCCCTTTTATTACTTTTCGTAACAGCTTCCTATTGTACGATTTTTTGTTAGGTTTTATCCATAAAAATGTATTATGTGATGATAGTTAAGTAGCTTCTTTTTATTAACACGGTTTCAAGGACTGGGCCAGCTGATCTGAGTTATATATATATATATATATATATATATATATATATATATACGAAATTTTAACGTCTTTAAACGGTCAATTATAAGATATATAAAAGACGTTAAAATAGTTTAAATCCTTAGCATATACATATTTTTTTGTTTTGTTTGAAAACGATTCCAAATTGCAATAGAAGATACAAATAAAAATTGAACGCCCCCCGCCCCCCCCAAAAAAAAAACTTCACACACCTTTCATGGAACAATTCGACTTTTGCTTCGTGGGGATGTAAGTGAATGGTTCTTTAAGTCTTTTCCATATTTGTAATACATGAATATAAAATTTACTAAGAATTTCAGTTTCAAGATTAACCGGCAAATCATGAAAAAATTATTTTTGTAATTTATTATTTTAAATGAAAAAAAAAACGTAAACTCCATACGCCGAACGATTTTTCTTATTTGTAACGCAAACCGATTTTTAGTCGCGTGCAAGCGACTCTATAAGTCACTCCGTCGGTCGGTCGGTCGGTCGGTCGGTCGGTCGGTCTGTCCGTAACACTTTTGTGCTTAGCTTTTTTGGTTAAGATCAAAGGTCTGTTGTTAATACATGCTGTTATTAGCTTTTTAAGCTTTTCTCGGCCTTTTAGCCGAGATCAAAGTGTAATATCCGTTCCGGCAGATATTGCAAGCAAAGAATATATGTGGGGGTGGCCCCACATATAAGACCTTGCTCAATGAAGAGGCAACCCTTCATACCAATTGTCACTAACCAGGATCCCTACTCCCTGGGGAGCTGGCCCCCATTTCCCCTTCACTCCTCACATTAAAAATCGGCCTTGTGCCTTATTTGCTCGATGAGGGAGCAAATAAATACCCTTGTCTTGGCCTTTTGTCCAAGATCAAAGTGTAGTATCTGTTATTACTACATGCTGTACTTATGTTTGTAACTTTGTGATATAAAGTGGGGGATTACTTTTCTGTATTAATTTAATGTAAAATGATCACTCACTTTACAACCAGTTAGTCTCAAAGCCATTCAAGTCATTCTCCAGATCATTCAAGTTGTTTTTGAAGGATTCCAGTTATTTTTTAAGCATTCAAGTCATTCTTAAGGTTATTCAATTCATCCTTAAGTTCATTAAAGTTATTCTAAGTCATTTACTTTTTATTTATTTAAGTCATTTCAGCCCATTTTTCGGTCATTTTAGTTTATCTTTTAGAATTTCATGTCAATCCTACATTCACGCATTCAATCATTACACGAGAGCACGCGACTAATGGCTATCGGCTTTGTTAAACTTATTTTCGATTTTATTTATTCATACCCGTAAAGTTTGTTAGGACTGTAGAAATATGAAATGTATATCTCTATATAAATATCAATAAAATAAGAGGAACAACCATAAATTGTTGATTTAAAAAAAAAGCTTTGCTTTGTTTTATTTATTTACGCATGCGCATCGTCAATCGGAACCGTATGCATGGTTTCGACTCTCAAGACAGTCGATTTGAGTTACGTTGGTACATTTTAATAAAATATTGTTGCCATGCATCGCGCAGATTTTTTTTTTATATGAGTCACCACTTATGAAGACCCGAAGCTTAATGAGTGTACGGTAGTCAATTAGACAATAGCGTTATAATTATCACAACAGCAAATCTTTACATTGTGTTGATTCCCGAGTATATATCTGACACAATTAGACACAGTCAACCGAGAACCACATCAGTCTATATAAAACATATAATATATCAATGGATATATACCTGCAAATCAAAAGAAAGAAATGATTACGTTGTTGTCATAGTCCTAGTTATAATGGATAATAGTTGAAATTGGGTATAATCCGATAATCTATATGATGATATAATCTGATAATGTAAGGGCCGGCTAGTTAGTGATAGAAACGAATTAGAAATGGATTACTTAGGGGACGACTCAACATGAACTTGTTTACATTGAATATGAAGACGACCATTTTGTAGTTAGCTGGAAAGCAGGCTAGAGGAGCAGTTCTAGGAAAGAAGCTTTCTTCATGGAATTTGCACAGATGGAGAGTATAGGAAACTGTTCGACGTTGTAGCGATATTTTTTTTTTGTGTGTGTGAAAGTTCGACAAGAAGGGACCGAAGATTGAAGCTAAGACGAGCATTTGCCATGGAAATAATGCAAGAGCAGATACAGACTCACAACATATTTTCTGTGCTCAAAAGGTTGCATGAAAATAAACAGAGCATTACCTACTAGGTTTCGAAGCCGGTTTTGAACTTTGTCAAGGACGGACAGCTTCTGTCTAAATGTAGTAACAGTATTCTACTTTAGAACGTATCTGGCTCTTATACAAGTAAAGGACAACGTCAAACGTTAAACACCTTCTAAAGCGGTAAAATGACTCACCCATTCTTTACGGTGACATTGGCAACAGATTTGATCTAAGTTTTCGATTTTAAGTTAGGAGTAAAAGTCAAACTCAGAAGTTTGTCAATTGGCGCAAATATCGTCAGATAAAAGCATTATATCACATGCCCAAAGTCTGAGGAGAGGAACTCGAAGAGATATTAGTCGTTGTAGTTTTTCAAATGTTACCATAGATCATATGCATATATGTCGACTAATGAAATTAGAATGTTATTTAGGAGATAATAAGAATAAGGAAGAGAATTAGACATATATAATATAATATATATATATATATATATATATATATATATATATATATTCAGAATGTGTTAGAGAATATATAAATATTCCCACTGCCAGACAATATTGCAGCCAGCAAGAGCCACGAAAGCCAACAAATTGGAAGTTCAAGACTCAAGTTTAACCCTCATCTGGGCTTATCAGTTAGACACATCCGAACTTTTGATTCGAAACCCGAGCCTCTTGCATGTGAGGCAAGCACTCTACCAACTGAGCAAACGCGCCACGCACAAGAAAGTCTTATTAATTATTATAGATCAACCAAACCGCAAGGAAATCCGACAGTGGAATGCACGTACCTTCGTCTCGAACAAGTCTTGCTGGCTGCAATGTTGTCTGGCAGTGGAAATATATATTCTCTCACACATTCCGAAAATACACATGGCTCGTTAGGATAGGCTTGTCGTGATGACATGCCTAGCGAGTATACATTCCTACTAGTGAGACATCGACTTGGGTTAAGGCTGATTGCGATGATCACATCCCTTGTTCGAGACGAAGGTAGGTGCATTCCACTGGCGGATTTCCTTGCTGTTTGCTTGATCTATGATAGCTAACAAGATTTTCTTGAGTGACGCGCGTTTGTTCAGTTGGTAGAGTGCTTGACTCGCATGCAAGAGGCTCAGGTTTCGAATCCTGAGTTCGGATGTGTCTAACTGATGAACCCGAATGAGGGCGAAACTCAAGTCTTGGACTTCCGGTTTGTTGGCTTTCATTGCTTGTGCTTGTTGCAATGTTGTCTGGTAGTGGAAATAATTTTATATATATATATATATATATGTGTGTGATTTTTTCCAATTTACGTATTAATCTTTTTGTAGTATTATGTTTGTAAGTATGATTCATGATACTTGTTGTTGCATTGTTTCCGCCAACATTTTCTCTTGAAACCTCAGTCGTCTATATTTGTGTGCTAGATTTAAAACGCGTTACTATTTATAGACATGTGCGTAGTCACGTGTTTATGGCGCATCCAATCGAATGTAACTATAATAGTTAAACATAAGTATTCAAATTACATAAATATTACATTAAAATTACAATAAAATTTACGTTTTCCTAATTCTCACCTTCCCATCGTTAATTACGTACCTAGACATTTTAAAATAGTATGATTGAATTCTTCGTTAATGTCATTTATTATTGGACGTTTCATTTTCATATATATAGTCTATAGAATCTTGAGTCGTTTTACTTTCAAATCATTGCGTAAGATTTTATGTTTTCAATCATAATATTCCTAAATTCTGAGTGTGGGAAGCTATATTTTTTTAGGTGATTCTTATTAAACTGGAGTCTAAAAGGTAGGGTGTTAGTCGTCGGGACAATGTGTTTGTTGTATAACCAGTATAACTATTATACTGGGATTGTTGGGCAAATAAATTAGTAGATTACATTCGTTCTTTCTAACGAGTTTTTTTGTTAGTGGTGCGTTATTGGTTATAATGAGGTTGGAAGTTTTTTTGTTTTTTTTCCTTATAGTAATTTAATTTTTTGACTAAGATATATTCATTGATTATATTTTAAAGTACATTTTCATCTGTTTTGAAGTTACTGTAATTGGTTCTGGTAGAATATATTAATGGGGGTGGGAGATTATTTGGTTGATTATTATTTGTTTGACTGAAGATTTTAAGTGTAAATTGTATTTGTTTGTCGACTATAGAATTAGGGAATTTATTGTTGCTTCAGACCTGTTTAATTTATTTTTAATTCACTAAGAAATATTTACTTATTTGAAGGCATAAATTGGCTCAAAGAATTCAATTTTTCATAATTGCAATTTTGTATCTATATCGGCATTCGCATTTATAGCTTTAGATACAAGAGTTACTCTGGGTAGTTTTTTTTATACGCGGAGGTGATAAATTCGTCACTGGAGTTGAGAAACGTGGTTTTGTTGTTGACAGTGATTTCATAGATAAAAGAGAGTGCAGAGTTAGTTTGGCATGTGTTTTTAACTCTTCTATTTTATTGATGCTGTCAGTAAGGACAAAGATATCGTCAACGTATCTAACATAGATGGAGGTATTTTGTTGTATTGGATATTTTGTTTTCAAGGTTGAACATATAGAAATTGCTAAATGCTGATCCAAGTATGGACCTCATGGAAACACCATCGATTTGTAGGTAAAGGTTACCTTGATGGTTGTGGAAGGGAACTTTTTTAGGATTGTGGGATTGATTTTCAGCAGAGGGAGAGACAGATTATTGTATATGCATATGTTATTGTTATATTTAATGCATAGAATTTAACTTTAAAATGCAGAAAGCCATGCATCATGGTGCAATTGTGCTTTAAACAAAAACGTTTCGAGTGCGCATTTGCCATATCAAAGGATCTACTGTTGCTTTTATATGCGGGGTTATTCTACTTGTGCAATAATAATAAACCTACTCGAATGCACTTGTGATGTTATGTTGTATACGGTGTTTTCTTTAGTTAAAATCGCTTGTCTCTTCTTTTATAGGATTATCTGGATTATAATTACTTATCGAAGAATTTCCATACAAAACCTGTCGACGATCACTGCCAGGCAAATAAAGTACCTTCGCATGAAATTTCAGAAAGATCCACGCGGTTTTCGAATATATAGGAAACGAACTCCCACACACACACACACAGTGACAATATTTCTTTTCTATAATAGTAAAGAAAATAGATACTGGTCAGTTGCATCCCAATTTAAAAAATCAAAAAAACATCTACAAGCATGATTTTTTGTTTATTTTTTTATCTATATATTAATACGATAGCGCGTGTGTTATTTTCTGTGCCACGCTTACATTCGGGTCGTTTAATTGTTATGTACTTCTATTTATTTTAATAAACACTATACCAAGAATCCTTCATAAGTTTTGGTTTCGGATTCGATTATAGCTGATGGCACTCAAGTGATTTAATTTTTTTATGAATATGTTTACAAAGAATTCTTCATAATTTTGCTTTCGGTTTCGATTATATCTGATGGAACTTACGCCATCTATTTTTTTTATATAAATAATTTTACCAAGAATTCCTCATAAGTTTTGGTTTCGGTTTCGATTATAGCTAATGGTTCTCCAATAATCTATTAAAAAGAATTTTATCAAGAATTCTTCATAAGTATGTTTCGATTTTAGCTGATGGCACCTTAGTAATCTATTTTTTTCATAAAAGAATTTTTTTCCATAATTCTTAAGTTTTGATTTCGGTTTAGATTATAGCTGAAGAAACTAAAGTTTTATATAAGCTTGGGGTTCGGTTTCGATTCAAGCTGATAAGCCAAAGCCATATTGATGTATTTTTTTAATTTTAGAAATCGCAACTTTATAATGCATAAAAATCGATAGAAAATTAACTCTAAGAATACATACGAAATCTGCAAGAATTAACATATCATATTTAAGCGTATTTTACCTGGTTACGCCGGGCGTATCTAGCTTAGATAAATACTTTTGCAGTTTTAACAAAAGAGCTACAATAATATCAGAGCGTCTCCATTTACGCTGAATATCTATAGAATGCCAACATCAATATGTTACATATGAGTCTCCTGTGGAATTTCCACAGGCCCCTCTAGTTTTTATTTCGGTTAGTATGCAATTTTCGTGCTCTGAAGCTTGAAATATAATTTCATTGCGCTTGTTATATTAAACCGTTTGGATCTAGACCTTAGAACTCTATTTTTAATATAAACTCAGAAATACACACATACGCTTATATATATATATATATATATATATATATATATATATATTGCTTTGAAGAAAATAGCTGGTAAAACCCGAGGGACCCTTTTCATCAACAGATATATTAGGAGTTAATCGTTGATCATAGAAAAATAAATAAATAAATAAAATATATCGCAAAAACAGACTTAATGGGGTGTGCGTGTAAATTTTACCGAGAGGGGGGGGGAAGTGAGAGACGGGTGGGAATACGAAGAAAATAAAATATTTACAATCATATAAAATATATCTACAAGTGGGGGGGGGGCAAAAGGGAGAGTTAAAATATAATCCCAAATAAGTCTAATGACCTAACGGATTCTTTTTGTCGACAGAGAAGATCTGCGTAAGAGAATGTAGACCGACTCAAAAATCCGCAAGTGATTTTGAGAGCCAGCCCGGTGTATAATACGAAAACTGTGGGGTATATGGTTAAAAGAAAAAAAAGAAAAAAACGTACCGGGCGTATCTGCATCGCTCTTTGGGAAAGAAGGACAGGGTGGCTACCTTATTCATGTATACGAAAGGCATCTTGAGCATGATGGGAGAAGCTATTTTTCCCCTGTCTCTTCCTTTTCTTTTTCGAGATAGGAGGATATAAAAGCTGGGAAAAATTCCCTGGAAGTGGCAAAAAGAAGAGTCGTGAACATCTTCTCTTGAAGATGGACAGAACTAACCAGACCATAACTGCATGTACACAAAAGATGCTTGGAGAGGGTTACTGCTACCAAAATTCTAGTGAAGACAATAATGGTTGTCAGCGAAAAATCAATGGATATATTTGATACTCGAATATATTTTTGTTTATGGAAGAATTTAATCCGTATAATGCTTTTTAATGGTGTGATCCAGTATAAAATGACAAATAGCATGATGTACACTGATACGTAAAACAGAATATGTTTATTAAGCCATGAGTTTAATCAATTAAAATCTTGATTCGCTGAATTTTTTTTTTATACTGGATCACACCATTAAATAGCATTATACAGATTAAATTCTCCCATAAACAAAAATATATTCGAGTACCAAATATATCCATTGATTTTTCGCTGACAACCATTATTGTCTTCACTAGAATTTTGGTAGCAGTAACCCTCTCCAAGCATCTTTTGTGTACATGCAGTTATGGTCTGGTTAGTTCTGTCCATCCTTGGTAATTCTCTGATCATTATTATTATTAGCGCAAGGAGTTCTTGCAAGGGATATTACAAGTGGTAATAATATTGGTGCAATACATATACTTCGGATATATACTTTTTTCAGCAATAATCTCTACGGCTTTTTAGCACCTCCGTCTTCCAACCGATACATTGTACATATATTTTTATGCATAAAATACGTAAAATCATTGGGAATAATGTTAAGTATGTTGTATCCATA
Source organism: Euprymna scolopes (assembly GCF_053919585.1). Classification (NCBI taxonomy): domain Eukaryota; kingdom Metazoa; phylum Mollusca; class Cephalopoda; order Sepiida; family Sepiolidae; genus Euprymna; species Euprymna scolopes. The sequence continues at coordinate 181,562,212 of NC_136483.1, forward strand.
GAATGAATCTGGTATTTCGGTGTCTGGAACTCGTATCGAGTATAGATAAATAAAATATGTACTTGTGCGCTATTATCATCTCTTTCTTGGACAGTTAAATAAATATTTCAAGAAATTGAAGTAGAAGACTTTTTTTTTCTTGCAAAAGTGCTTTATTTGGTATTGCATAACCGAAATTGCTTGATATGCTGTAAAACACACCAAACACAAATAAATATTTAAATAACTTGACGTTTTTATTTTTCCAAACATTATTAGATTCGGAATTAAATAATCCGAAAAGGGTTGATATAACGTAAAAACATCCTCAGTTGCAACATGAACTATTGAACCTGGGTGTATTATGGAAATATAGACATTTCTAATAATTCGCTTTTATACTCCTTTTATATTAGCGGCTGGAAGCTTTTGTTGGCATTAAGGTATTACGAATTCCATTAGAGGTTTTTTTTACCTCAAACAATAATTATCTGTTCGTGATAAAATCAATGTTGAATTTCATTTCAACGTAAGCACAACATAAAATAAGTTATTCAAGCATAAGTTTAGTTCTGTATACTTTTACTTGCATAGAAATTCTCGCGCCAGATTCTACCACTGACCCAACGCTTAAAGAAAAAAAACTGGTTTTCCGTGGAGACTGAATGACAGCAAGTTTCCTCCTACTTACAATAATCTGCGCTTCGGTCATTGTTGCAAATCACTTTGTCATCGCATTAGTCATTTACCTTTGATTTTTCATTTATAACAGCCGTTGATGTTAGTGTTGAAGTGAAAATAACACTGTTCAAGAGATGACGGTGATTTAGGTTTTAATACCAAGAACTGAGAATCTGGGTGTATCAAGTCCGAATCCAATTTAGTCGACATAATTTCATTAAACGCATATCTAACAGTTTGTTTAACCTCCCGCAAAAGAAATAAATAAAATAAAACTTGAGGATTTTTCTACACTTCGTCAGCTACCAGAGGATGTCTGGGTGGTGCTCTTCCTTCTTAGTATTTCCATTCTTTCTAACGCTCTATTATTCATATATATCTTTCTATGACATTTTTACCTGCGCATTTTTAGCGAATCACTTTTGTCCGGTGCTTTTTTTAAACTAAGTCTGTTTATATTATCTATAAAATTTAGTTTTAAAGATAAATATGTAGAAGACGACACTTGCTACAACCACAGGCAGGAGCTACTTCTCACGACTCAAGATTTGAAATCCATTTTCTCTCTGGATAGTCCAACTACAAGCCAGCTTTCTATCACGTGACGGAGTATATATAAAAGGCGAAATCTATAACTCTCAACCCTCTTTCATTCTGACTCTGCCGGGCAGCAGACTTCGCCTGGAGCTTTGGCCCCAGGCTGAACGTGAGTACTACAAGCTAAAAATGGCTCTTTTCACACTCCCATTTGTTGTCATGTGCGGTACCCAAACGAACATTATTTATCTTGGTAAAGAACATACACCCCCATACATATAACAATATGCGAATACACTGAATACCTTGCGCCTTTCTTTCTCCTGTAACCGGCTTACTTCGTCCCGACGACTACTAGCTATAAACCCGTGTGGACTGAACTGTTCTTTCCTCATTCAGCCGGCAATATATTAAATCTATCTTTATGCAAGAACATGTCAACCTACTAATCTGTTCCTCTCTTGTTCACGCTACTAACGAAGATAACAAATAAACTCCATTTCGTTGTCTCATTTCTATAAATATTTATCATTAGTATTAACAATAGAATATAATATTTAAAATGAGTTTTTTTTTAATTGTGAGAATTTTTCCGATTCTCATATACCTAAAATACCGATTTTTTCCTCAATACATATGATTTTGAATAGTTTCCTCAAATCTCGAATGAACTCTCATTTCTATCCGAGTCGTACATTTAATATCAAATAACACATTGTATACAGTTATTTACGTGTATTGTCTCAGAATTATATTAAAGTGGCTGATAAGACATGCACACTAATGAATAAGAGGTCACGGGGTTCTTAACAATAAACGTTTGAATACAATACGTAGGAGGATTATTATATGAAAAATTGAGATTTTTTTAAATAGTTATTTATCGTAAATCCATTTTGTTTTGGGTTTTTTTTTCAAAATCAAAACAATATGTTGATTATAAACTGAACTGATCTCTTTGAACGAATAAAACATTAAAAAAAAATCATAATCCTAAGTAAAAAGAAAGAAAATTAAATATTCATCTTTTTTTTTCGATTTAAAGCAGAAATCTTACATTGTCTTTGATTACTTTTTTCTTTTCCCCGCAAAAAAATAGCAGAAATCAATTCGAGGGAATAAAATCGTTACTACCACTGCCAAGTCGTCTATTTACTGCTTATAGTAGTGATAGTAATACTCCTTTACTATATAATAAGACACACACACACATATATATATATAATATATATATATATATATATATATATAATATAAAGCTATATGTCGGACATTTCGGCTTGTGTGGTAATAAAACTTCTGAAATTCACTTATGTTAGGCTGTGTAAGGTGTTAACTTTAATCATATACGCCTGTTTATTTTGTCAATGGTTAATTTCGATTATTGATATTTATCAAGATAATGCGAGACAAAAATAATCGAATAACACTGCCAGGCACCAAGTACATTCGTGCGAGATCTCGTAAAAAATCGACTCCGTCGTTTCCGGATCAGTAGGAAACTAATTCGCACATTTTAGAATTTAAGTCATGCCGTTATATAGAAAAAAATATAAAATCAACAGTAGGTTTTTACCGTGCAATGTAGACTAAAATTTATTGATAACTAATGCGGGGAAGGATGTGAACCCCCAACTAATGCAGCAATCAATCTATTTAATTGATAAATGGAAGATTTTTACCGATTTTGAGGACAATAAAATATTCGTTGACCATCATTCCATTCCGATAAAAAGTCTGGTCTCTCTGCTAGTATATATATATATATATATATATATATATATATATATATATATATATATATATATAAAATATTTGATAAAAGAAACGCTTTCCCCCTTTCAAATAGTATGTATGCCGCATAAAGATAGTACCTGCCCTGTTTTTATGTTTTCTGGAACCATTATGTCAGAGTTTTTGAGAATAGCTCGCGTTACTTTAAAATTAATACATTTTATACCAATAGTTTCTAGCTTATTAATAAGGATGATAAAACAAGGTGGGCATAAAACTAACATATTTAAACAGTTAAATAGAGCATTTGTTTGTTATCCTAAAGCTTTTGAATCGTTTAAGATTAACCAGAATATATTAATAAAAGAAATTCAAAACTATATTAGTAATGTATGCATTGTATTTATAATTGATATAATAATAATTGATATAATAATAATAATAATAATAAATGCATATATGTATAAATATTTTAAACCTTTATAAATTTGATTTTAAATAAATATGGATGTAAATATACAATATACTAATCATAATGGGGTGATAAGTAGTCAAATGAATTAATCCTAATCTTATAAATACAAGACTGGTAAATTAAAAATATATATATATACGTAATTACTTTGGAAACTGATGAATCACACAGGTAAAAAATTCATTTTTATGGCATAGAAAAGGTTAGATAATGCAATTAAGAATAGGAATATTTGTAACATGTCTTCTTCCTAAGATTAAGGGAGGTGATGTTTGATCAACACTGCTGGGGAGCAATGATGTAATATGCTGTTTTGTTTTTAAATCCCCGAAACAGTGTTTCATGGTAAGCAACTGATGAGTCCATAAAAAATAAATTATTAGTGCTATAGTAAATTCGAGAGCGAGTTGATTCAGTGATTGCAGGTGATTAAATGACATACTGACTGGATGGTTTTCTAACGAATGATAAAGAATGTTTTTTTTTATTTTTTGTATAGTTTTAAAGGTTAAAAACTTAGATTTAATTGTATATATATATATATATATATATATATATATATATATATTAGTGTTGGGACGATTGGTAAGAATCGGAAAAATCGGAGCCTATTTTCCAATGCCAAAACCGATTCCTTAAATTACATTTTTTATTGGATTTTGGTTTAAGAAACATCTTTCACGGCTTGTAGTAATAAAATAAATATTTATTGCTCTAAACATCCAGTAAGACTAAACTCTCTTGATCACCCTCACACAAATGTCTTTCTACGTTTGAGAAAATATAGGCACACTTAAGATGTGTTAAGCCAAATGTAGATTATTTACTTTAGGTCATCGGAAATGATAAGGCACATTTATATATGAAATGTTTATGATGTAATTCTTTAGTATGATTTTGTATGAATATTTTGTTTAATATCTAGATAATATGAAAACTGGAGAAGTATAATCCTTTTTTTCTTATTGTTGACGGAGGTTGTACACTAGTACATAATAATAATAATAATAATAATGATAATAATAATAACCGCAACAACAACAATACTACCACAATGATGTAGACACTTTGGGCAAAAAGGAACGCAAAAAACGAACACGAAGTCGTAGAAAGGGAAGTCTATTTGGGGCTATATACATATTTCTACATTGAACATGCAGGTTCAAACCGGTAATTGCAGTGGAAACTTATGTTTCACTATTTCAAGTAAGGTCAAACTACGCACTGACATGAACATTCGATTGACGGTTTTATGCGCCTTATTACTTCCGTGTTTGCTCATGACAATTTAAAACGGGTGTTTTCTTTATAACACCGCCACTAGAAAATTGCTGTACAAGGCTAAGTGTGGCATCTGCACTGTATTGTGACAAGCAGAAATTAATCTTGTGAGGACTTAGATGATGGAACACGTACATCAAGTCTGTTGCCCAGGTCGCTGGGAAAATGGTAGGATCCTTCTACCGCTCCAGAAGATATCTCACTACTGACGCAATTCTCTATCTGTATAAAAGCCAAGGACGTCCAAAGATGGAGTGCTGCTGCCACATCTGGGCAGGAGTTGCTAAAAACAGCATAACCTGCCTGGACAGAGTACAAAATAGACTTCGTAGCTTAGTGGGGAATGCCCTTTTCCTTTCCCTGCAACCTCTCTCTCACAGAAGAGACGTTGCAAGTCTATCTTTGTTTCATCGTTATTTCCATGGCAAGTGCTCGTCCGAGCTCTAATCTCTGGTCCCCCCTCGCCAATCTTTCACGAAAAACACCCATCTAGCTAAAACTATTGTCAGTAACTTTCCCCCACTGTTTATCTGTGCCTAAATCAAAATGTAGATTCCATGAACAAAGCTTCTTTCTTAGACGTGCACGCCTGTGGAGCTCTCTTCCGTTTGCCTGTTTCCCACCTGACTAAAACTTCAAGTCTTCAAGTTCAACATAACCAAATTCCTGATGTCTTCAAGTTCAACACAAAACAAATTCCTGATGAACCACCCCCTTAAGTAATGACACTTTATCAAATCTCCAATACTAACGAATACTACAACACTATCCCATTGATTACTGTACACGCAATATCCCTTATCCCTGAGTGGCTTCCGGGCCTTGATAAGTGGTGACCTCCATGTAAAAAAAAATCCTTTTAATTTGTATCATTTGAATTATCTACTGTCTTTATCCTGAGTATTATTCTTAGAACGTTTGATCGTCGTAGCCTCCGAACTTCTTTAGCTCAAACTTGTCGAACTCGACAATGTGTAGGTAACTTCGAACTAAACCTTTTATTTAATTCACTGGAGTAATAATGATCGTTGATATAAAGGATAAAGTATGAGGTTAAATTAAGTTCCAAGTGTTACTCTCATAGAAGTTTATCGTTATTTTCATGGCAAGTGCTCGGCTGAGCTCCAATTTATCGTCCCCCCTTGCCAAACTTTCACAAGAAACACCCGTCTAGTAGAAAACACTAGCAATAATTTCCCCACTCTTTATCTGTGCCTAAACCTAAACGTAGATTCCATGAACAAAGATTCTTTCTTAGAACTGCACGCCTATGTAATTGTCTTCCGTTTTCCAGTTTTCCAACTGACTACAATATGGTTGTCTTCAAGTCTAATGTAAACAAGTTTTTGATGAGCTGTTCCATATAAGTTAACAAATTTACCGAATTTCCATTACTAACAATTACTATATTGTCCAATTTCTACTGTACACTCTTTAACCCTTATCCACGAGTAGCTTCATGGCCTTGATAAGTGGTGATGCCGATGGAAAAAAAAGGTTCAATCCTGAGTGACGGCGATACTCGGATTACAACTTCAAATTACTTTAAATTTCTAACCGGACATATCTTACAGAATGAGAGCAAGTTGCCGCTGTAAATTAAATAAAGGGTTTTGTTCGAAATTCCGTACAGATTCCTGTTCGATAGAAAAGTTGCAGTGATCGTCAAATTACACTTGAAAAAGGTTGGGGTTTACACTGGCCGAAACATTGTGAGTTACAAATTATAACTCATCTATAATAATATAGGGAGAAATTATTTCTAGTCTGTTTTCGACCTAATCTGAAGCTCCCCACTTACAGTAATCATATATCCTTCACATTATACCGATCTTATATTACATTCAATTCTCTTGTGGAGTCGATAAATAGGTATAAATTTTGAATAAATTACGTGGCTTTGATTTCATAAACCATTCACGTGTCTCGCCATGTTAGTGGAGTGGAAGGAATAAAGGATTACCGGATTGTTTATGTCTTTGTCGGACAATAACTGACAAGTCGAAAACGGCCGGACAATTAAATCTAAATTAGCTAGACCAATACGATTATCTATGGGACGGAGAGAATTGTCTGTTACCTTTCGCCAAATAAACAAGTGGAAAGGGTTCGGTTGATGGACTAATGAGGCCGTTAATTACCAATTAAGATTTCAACTAATGGAACCGAAAATGTTTCTGACTAATAAAGTTTACCAATTTTGATAGTTGGAACTGTTAATAAGAAACGTGTAAATGATTTCTAGTAAGAAAGCTCTCCAAGTATTGTCTCAATATTACCCTCAATGACTGCTCTGTTATATCGTTTGTATTTCGTGGTCCACGTATGATATTTTTTCTGTTGGTTCTGTTACAGGATGCTTTTAAATTTGCTTATATTTGTAGAGCAGGTGAAATGTGGCAGCAGTATTAAACATTGAAGCGTATCTGACAATTAAAACTATAGCCAGAGAGTCAGAAACCGAAGTGTTCAACTACGGCCCCTAAAATTTTCAAGGAGTCCACTTAGATGGCTGCTCTACATAAACATCCAAGCCAAAGCATCTGGAGGACTATCTGCGACAAACAAACATGGAATCTGGAGGAAGGGCAATCAGATGTACGCTATCCTCTTGAATAGCTATGCTGCTGTATTTGGTACCCCTCACTAGGGTAGTTTGGTTGTCTATTTACAAACTCACGATCAAAAACCAAAGTGAGGATCAATGGTCATTGTCTTCGGCTTCACTCGGATCTGGGCCTTTACCACTTTCTCTGTAGTCATAGACACGGCGAGAGGTCTGGATTTGGATTAGATATAAAGCTCATATGAATACTATAAAGTCAAGACGTTGTACACAGTTCATTGCCGAGTTTCACTCAAAATGAAACTGGCTGCTCCTATTTCTTCTATCATCTTAAGGGGCAGGCAACTCATTGGTATTTTTGTACCAAGGACAGATAAACCAGTTTAAATTAGTTTCTTTACATCTACAGGTTAGACACAACACCATGTGTAAGGTTGAAAATTAAGTGCACTAAGATTAGCGTATAATTGTTATAAAATGCTACAGCAGCCTCATCGGCATTCTCTAGTTTTTTTTTTTTTTTTTTATTTTTTTATTCAATTTTCACCCCAAACAAGGCACAGTGCCACTTTGAAGTAGGGGGCTACTATTAGGGAATTAATTTGCGGGGTCATTATGAAGGGAGATGAGTAGAAAGATGTTTGTTAACATTACACTTGAACTTCTGCATATCATTGCAGTTGGGAAAGCAGAATCCCGGAAGGGAGTTCCAAAGACCCGCAGTTCTGGGGAAGAAACTATTGGAGTAAAAGGCTTTCTTGCACCTAGGGATCTCTAATGTAAAGGGATGAGACTTAGTAGCTTGTAGGGTTTGCCGGGGGTAGTTACGTCGGGGAGGTACAAGTGTTTGCAGTTCGTCAGAGCATTCACCATTGAAGTATTTGTAGAACAGGCAGAGGGATGCAACATCTCGTCGATGGGACAGAGGTTGAAGCCTAGATGACAGTTCAGGACCTATCAGGTTGGCGACTCTTTTTTGAACCCTGTCCAGGAGCGAGAGACAAGCAGCAGATGCACCAGCCCAGATGTGACAACAGTACTCCATACATGGGCGAATTGTTGCCTTATAGAGGTATAGGATACTGGCAGGCGTAAGTAGTTTTCTAGCACGGTAGAGGGAGCCAACCTTCCTTGCAGCAGCCTTGGCAATGCTCTCAATGTATCTATTCCAGTTCATATTCCCTGTAAACGTTAGGCCGAGGAGTTTAAAAGAAGTACTTTCAGGCAATGTGTTCTTGGCCATTGCTATTGGTGGTAGAGAAGGTTTCTTGTAGTTATTGAAGGAAACAAGCTTAGTCTTAGCAGCATTGAATGAGACCAACCATTTTTGTCCCCATTCCACTACGGATTGGAGGTCATCCTCTAGTGTTTCTGCCATTTTCTTGGATATGTGTTCATTTGTTTTCCCCTCATATCTGTTATAGAGAGATAATAATTAGAATTTTTTTTTACTTGGGGGGGTAACTGCTTGTCAAATCACGAAGGCCACTCGATGATAAATGTTAATAGATGTAAGGTGGTAGGGAAGTAATCCTTGATGACGTAAATTGGATGGGATTTGTTTATTTATGAGGATAACCTAATACGAACATGTTTACATTAGATTTGAAGGCTTGTTGTATTCAGCTGAGAAGCATGCCAGCGGAACAGCGTTCCAATATTGTCGTGTATATAATTTATGGTTCGTACTGTTAAAAAAATGCGTGCCAATAATATATACGTGCTTATAGCCATGTTTTCATTTACATTATAGTAAGAGTATGAAAAAAATAGAAAGAGCTTGGGTTGGTATACAAATTGGTGTGGTCGATAGATGCGAGGACGGCAGAAGTATTATTCTGGTTTTCTCTCTTGTTCTGTCTGATTTGTGCCTTTCTTTGTGTCTCATATTGAAATTCCGTGCATTTGCTTATTTGAAATTCCGATTGTTTTATTGTTTTGAACTTTTAGCAATTCTCACCAGTTAAAAACCATTCTTTCATTGTTTCATTATATCGATTCTTCAATCGGAATGTAGGGTTGACGTCATTGATCAGTAATCCGATTAAATCTGGTTTTGCCTGGATCCCTAATTGCGTATATGCAAAGCATTCGATATGTTCCCGGTGTTTTCCATCTCCTATGCAACAGTAAAAGTAATAAAAACCTTTCTGAAACAACTTTGTGTCGTGCTCGATTTTAAACTGTTAATCGTCTATTTATTGTCTTGTCTTTAAGATAAACCCTTCTCTGATTTACATACATTTTACCCAAATCCTTACTTCGTTCCAATTACTATAACACAAAACAATTACATGCCTACATAACTACATCGAAGTAAGTAAAAGCTATTCTAGTCTTGAAAATAAAAGAACCCATATATTTGGCTTTCTTTATTTGTATTCTCTATGCATTGCACCCACCTAGTTACTATGACAACAGTCAAAGCAATAACAAATGTCTACTCGTTTACGTAAAAATAGGCTACACATGTTACTGATTGAGTAATCATTGAAAGTATACTGCTGACTGTTTTCTGTTTGTTTCCCATATGAGGTTCTCATGTCTTTACCATGGGCACTGATTACATGACTTTGTCAACCCAAAAGAAAAGTTTGCGTGGACACAATATCAAAAATCTGAGTTATGTAGACGACACTGTGTTAAAAGCAAAATCCGAAGAGGCGCTTTAACACTTGATGGATACTGTGATGGAAACAAGTTAAATAAAGCACTTGCTTTTAACATATCAAAAAACGATTAGCATGACAATATCCATGAACACCCAAGCTCCAACATGCCTGTTACAAAGTCGCGGCGTCCCAGTTTACCAAGTTAATTTCAAATATCCGAAGTGCTGGATCACATCTGATGGAAAGTACACTACTGAACTACAAAGTCGCATACCGCAACCAAAGTCGCCTTCAAGAGACTGCCATCAATCATGATCAAAAGAAACATTAGAATAGATATCAATTCAAAATACTCCGAACGTAGGCATGGTCTGTTCGTTTATACGGTTTAGAGTTCTGGACAGTCACTAACAGCACGAAGAAGACTAGAGGAAACTAAAACTTGGTTTCTGCGAAGAATTTTGACGATATCCTGGACAGAAAAGGAAACAAATCAAGAGGTATTAGAAATGGCAAGCTCAGAAAGGTTTCCAATAAGAATAGTACAAAAAGACACAGGAGGTTCATGATCCATGTTTACAGAAAAAGCGGAATAAAATAGATTAGGTTTACGAGAAAGAATGTAGGTATCAAAAGCAGAAGACCGCAAAAAGAAACATACGTTGACAGTCTGAGTACTTGAGCAACATACAAAATGATGAGCAGCAAAGAATTCATGAATACATGGAGGGAAAGATATAGGTGGAGAGCCATAGCCGTCGATGCCTGTACCACTTGAACTTGAACCATGAGTACAGCACAAACAGAATAACACATATGTCTAGAGGTCTAGGTAAAAGAAGTCCGGATTTTATCCTTATTGATGCATAGAAGAAATAGACAACCGTCTGTCATTTCAATAGATATTTACTCACCATATAATAGCTGGCAATAATAAATCGAATTCAGAATTCAGTGCATGAATAATTCAATAATTTGTAAATTAAATGATTTATTTAATTAGTTATGTTTATTATCGATTTATTTTGTTGCCAACAAATCTAGGTCTACCAAGGACTTTTCAACAAAAATAGAATTCCACCCCACTTGTTTTCGCCTTACAGATTTGAAAGCTTTGAACGTAACAAATGGAGCATAATCAGTTTGGTTTCATTCAAATTATCAGATTCAAAACAAGACTTTTTTCTCTTTGGTCTTTATTTTATCACTATTCATTTTTATTCTTTGATGTTAGACGTAATAATTTTCACGAACAAAATTATTCGATACGAATGTATTTCACTATGGAGATATATCTTTTGGTTGTTATCTTAATGTTTTTATTCATTCATAATTATCTATCAATGACAACAGTGTCGCCCAGTAATGTAAGACGCCATTTGTGTGTGTGTGAATAGTATTTTGCAAGAGTGCACGAGAATCCTTACTATGTAATACGAAAAATGTCTGACCGATAACAGAAAACAAATATGGCTGCACATGCGCAAAATGATCGTTGTCATCCTAACTTTAGCAACATAGGTAACCTCACTATTAAAAGGTTCATATTTGCCACATAAGCAAATTACTCCAATTACAATTAAAAAAAAGTATACTATCTTCTAGTATTTCGTCGAGGACAGATTTAGTCTATTTTATGTAGACCAATTGATATATTTGTTGTTGTTTTGACTGTGGTTTTATTATAGTAAAAATGTGGATGCAATCTATATAGAGTCGAACAAGAAAACCAAACACAATGTTATCGCGATGTGCCAGCTCACCGCTTAAATTTTCGAAATCTAACACCTCTAGAAATACGTCACAACCACACGCGCTACAAATAGCAACGACCCTTTTCAAACAACGAGAAAACAAAGACGTTTCATTTTTCACAAACTAAACATAAATAAATGATTTCCTATATCGAACCCAGATTAAAATAAATAGTTAGTAAACACGAAGAACATTTTCGATTGTAAGTAATACGGTGTTAAATTAGTCATTTATTTCTTTATCATGCCAGTCGACTGTAGAATGAATGACCTTAAATGAAAGAAGCATTTTCACATCCGAAAAAGAAATACGGCAAGGAAGCTAGAACCCTCTAAAATGACACTTTGATGTTCAAAGTCAATTCGTTCGAGCCCAGTAGTGGAAGCGACTCAGCAGCAGTAACAGTTTTAAAAAATTATGTAATAAAATATACATCTTCTTAAGTCTTAAACTAGTAAGTCAAACAAACACATTTGCACTGTCATCACATTTTCGAAAATGTATAAGAAAACAACTTACAACAAATACTCGTCTGGCTACAACCACTTTCCACAATTGTCCCTGCTCTCAATCAGTGCCGAAAACTACATGATGCCGGACAGCAACATGTGAATATTTACTAAGCACGATTTTCATGAACAAAGTTTTCTCTCATAGGCTGCGCAACAGTGGAATTATATACTGCGAGACTGAGTTCCAGGTGGGAACATGATCGTTTTCAAGTTCGATGTAAACAAGTTCTTTTTCAGACGTCCTCTTAAATATTGAAATTCTTCTCAGTTTTTATTACTACCGATCATTAAAGTGTTGTCTCGCCAACCATCCTAAACTCATTAACACTTATCTTCGAGTTGCTTTCGGGTCTTGATAATCGGTGACTCTCGTGTAAACAAAGGCACAAATTTACTAATATATTTCTATTCGGCATCTAAGAACGCGAAAAGCATGATATTCCGTACAGTAATCCATGTTTTAGATGTTGTTTTAATGGTCATTTTTTTCCAGTATAATCATACATAACTAGTTTTATTTTTTTCAACCTGAAAATACATTAGCATGTAATGAAGATAAACCAATGTTTGCACTCAATTATCTATGTCTCTCTTACCGGTATTACATAGTCTGTGTTGTGTATATTGGATGTCTACTTGCTAATGCTTTTGCCATGAAAAAAAGCAAAATAAACAAAATCCGTTCGAAACAATTTATCACTCAAGAGACGTCAAAAACAAAATTAGAAGATATAATTCCGGCTGTATCTTTTGTGAAGAATAACACCTTATTTGCTATTACAAAGATTGCCAGTAGAACTCGTATGTAGCAAACATTGTATTGGAATTCACTTCTGTGGGAATTGCTTAGAGAAAATAAAAAAGTAGTTGTGTGTGTGTGTGTATATATATATATATATATATATATATATATATATATATATATATATATATTAGCTGGTCAAAGAAGTATTTACTGAGGTCGTTCCTTGGAATATTCCATTAAGCTTGAATTTTCAGAACCGGACAAATTAGTCAACAGTGTGCATATATACATGTTTCCTAGAAACCGACGAATTTACTAAACGAGCATTTATTTTTTTTTGAATTTGTCAAAATGTTGTTTACGATGCTTCCACCCACAATGTGGTTTATCAGCATTATAGACGTAAATAAACAAGATTTACACAATAACAGGAAATATCTAAACTTTTCCGCTTTCTGTCATATGTATATGTATGTGGATGGGATCCTTCTACTGCTCCAGAAGATCTCACTACTGATGCAATTCTCTATCTGTATAAAAGCCAAGTACGTCCAAGGATGGAATTCTGTTGCCATATCTGGGCAGGAGCTGCTAAAAACAGCCTATCCTGCCTTGACAGAGTACAAAATAGACTTCGTGGCTTAGTGGGGGATGCCCTTTTCTCTACCCTGCAACCTCTCTCCCACAGAAGAGACGTTGCGAGCCTATCCTTGTTTTATCGTTATTTCCATGGCAGGTGCTCGTCTGAACTCCAATCTCTGCCCCCCTCTCCAATCTTTCACGAAAAACACCAGTCTAGCTGAATCCACTGTCAAGTTTTCCCCACTCTTTACCTGTGCCTAAATCAAAACGCGGATTCCATGAACAAAGCTTCTTTCTTAGAAGTGTACGCCTGTGGAACTCTGTTCCGTCTGCCTGCTTCCCAACGGACTACAACTTGGATGTCTTCAAGTCAAACGTTAACAAATTCCTAATGAACCGCCCACTTAAGTAAACACTTCATCAAATCTCCACACTAACGTAATGTACTTGCAATAACCCTTATCCCTGAGTGGCTTCCGGGCCTTGATAAGTGGTGATCACTGTGTAAAAAAAAAATGTGTGTGTATATATATATATATATATATATATATATATATATATATATATATATTCATTCAGATCAAGAGAAGGATGACTTCTACGAACCCTCCGTAATGTCCTCTCCAGAGTTCGACACCATGATAAACTCGTCCTTGCTGGCGATTTCAATGCTCGTGTTGGTAGTGACCATCTGTCGTGGACCGGTGTACTTGGTAAGCATGGCATAGGCAAGGTAAATGCAAATGGTTTACGACTTCTTACAATCCGTAGGGAGTTTGACCTCTGTATTACCAATACCATATTCCAACAACCTGTGCATCGGAAGACGACATGGATGCATCCTCGTTCAAAGGACTGGCATCTTATTGACTTCGTCATAACAAAGCGGAAGCACATGAGTGACTTCAAAATCACTCGCTCTTTCCACACTTCTTGCTATCTTTCGGATCACGCCCTTCTCAGAAGTAAACTGTCGTTGCATGTGCGAGGACACAGAGTTACAATATCAACAGTCCCCAAACGCATTGATGTACGGCCTCTTAAATCCAGGGAAAAGAGAACTGAGCTCTCCAATAAGCTTGATGAAAACTTTGAGGGTGTTGATGTAACTGATGATGTTGAATCTTCTTGGAAAGTATTGCGAGAATCAACTCAAGCTGTAGCAGTAGAAGTCCTTGGAATACCGAAAAGAAAACACCAGGATTGGTTTGACGAAAGTGACGATGAAGTTAAAGCACTAATAACCCAAATGCACTCATCTCACAACTGTTGGATTGAGGACAAAAACTCAACAGTGAAGCACACGGTCTACAAAAAGTGTAAAGGTGAGGTACAACGAGCTCTCAGAGCTATGAAAGAACAATGGTGGTACAATAAGGCAATTGCACTGCACGGAGCTGCTGACAGCAAGAACACGAAAGCCTTCTATGATGGTCTGAAAGAGGTATTTGGTCCTCAGAAAAGTGGTGCTACCCCATTAAGCACAGCCGATGGAGAGGCATTGCTGACTGATAAATCAGATATTCTCAATCGTTGGAAGGAGCACTTTGAAACTGTCTTAAAACCTCATCTGTGATTGACGGCGATGTCGTGTCCTCTATTCCTCAGAATCCAGATATTCCAGAATTGTCATTAAAACCTGCTTATCAGGAGGTATGGGAATCCATCAAACAAATTGCTTCTGGCAAGTCCCCATCAGCAAAGGATCCAATTCCGCCTGAAGTGTACAAGCATGGTGTGCATGTGCTGGTAAAAAAGCTCCATGATCTTTTTGTAAAGATATGGAAAGCAGGCCGAGTTTCACAGGACTACAAAGATGCCTGCATCAAACATCTCTACAAAAATAAGGGAGTCAAGAATGTCTGTGACAACCATCGGGGGATATCTCTGCTTTCAATTGCAGGAAAGATTCAGGCTAGACTCATTCTAAACCGAATAATAAATCGTCTCGTTGATAAGGTGTATCCAGAGTCCCAGTGTGGGTTTCGGTCGGGTCCCGGCACCATTGACATGATATTTTCCTTACGTCAGGTGGCTTAAAAGATCCGTGAGAAAAATCAGGAATTGTAGATGGTGTTTGTTGACCTGATGAAAGACTTCGACACTGTGAATCGCGATGCTCTTTGGCAAGTTTTAAGAAGGCTTGGTATTCCAGAAAACATGCTGAACGTGATCATTTCCTTTCACGAGGGGATGAAGGCCAATGTTGTCTCAGATGGTATGATGTCTGATCCATTTGATGTTACGAATGGGACCAAACAGGGATGTGTAATGGCGCCAGTCCTCTTTGCGCTCTTCTTTACACTAATGCTGAAACATTCATTTGATGATTTGGACACTGGTGTCAAGTTTCAGTTTCGGTCATCTGGTGGCTTATTTAATCATCAACGGTTTAAGGCCAAGACTCTTCTTCGCACCGAAATTATTCGCGACTTGCTCTTCCCTGACGATGCCGCACTGGTAGCCACGTCCTTTGAGGAAGCCCAGGTTCTTCTTGATCGATTTTCAGCCGCGTGCAAGGCCTTTGGCCTGACAATTAGCATAAGGAAGAATGAGGTAGTGCATCAGCCACGCCCTACCCCAAAACAAGTTGAGGGCGTAAAGCAAAATCCACCAGAGTATAGATTTCCTGTGCGCAAGCTGAAAGTCGACGGTCATGATATCAATTATGTCAAGTCCTTTCCTTACTTTGGTAGCAAGGTGAACCAGGGCGGTTCTCTTGATGATGAAATTGTCAACAGGATTGCTAAGGCCACTTCTGCCTTTGGAAATCTTCGCCATCGTTTGTGGAACGAAAGGGATATTCGACTAGACACAAAAATCCTTGTCTACCGTGCTGTTGTTCTTTCCATTCTTCTTTATGGATCTGAGTCATGGACCCCATACAGACATCACATTAATCAGCTGGACGTTTTCCACAAAAGCTGTCTACGCTCCATATGTGGTCTTAGCCTCCGCGACAAGGTATCAAATGCCGAATAATTCAGAAAATGCAAAATATCTGACATTGAATCATTCCTTATTCAATCGCAATTGCGGTGGGCAGGTCATGTATTGAGGATGCCCGAAGAC
>NC_136483.1:181583742-181641242 GCF_053919585.1 Euprymna scolopes
GGAGGGTTGCTAGTCTCCCTGAAGGATAAAAAACAAGACCTTCCAAAGGGGCGAATGAACCATTTTTCGAGGTCAACGGCCAACTAGCACCATGTGTGTTTGTGTGTTGGGGTGGAGGGCTCCCATAAGCCGTGGTGAAGGCAACCTTTCTAGGAGAAGCAAATCTCTGATTTAAAAAACCATAAAGCGGGAGACCAGTACCCGCATTAAGCTGGTCTGCAGTTTAACTTGTTGCTGGCTATCTTGCTCTTGCTTTTTGCTGGATCTCAACATTTAGAACCGAGAGAGAGAGACTTAGCTGTCGTACAAAGCTAAGACTCTGTAACATCACCTGTGTATAGATACTCCGTCAGGCATTTGTCTATAAAAATAGTCCTGTGGCAATGGAAACGTTATGACGCATGGAGGCTTGAAATGCTGGAAACATGTAATAATTGATCTCAATGACAGTCTTCAGTATCATGCCTGCGTGTGAATTCACCAGTAGAACTAAGAAAAAAAAAGAAGTCATTTCTGGACTCATGGACATTAAGTGTCTGAGAGAGTGGCACTCGTCTGACAAAACGTTTGCAATGATACTGTTTAGATATTTATATTTTTGTATGTATGCCATTGACCATCTTGTGTATGTTTATGTATTGTTTGTTATGTATTGTTTATGTATGTATGCATATATGTGTATATAAGTATGTATGCGTGCATGTAATATATATATATATATATATATATGTATGTATGTATACTAATGACCCTCTTCAGTGTAATGTCTGTTTGAGCGTGTGAATTTTGCCGGCAGGACTAAAGTCAGTGCCTGAGGGAGTTGCATTCGTCTGACAAGACATTGCAATCATCATGTATATATGTGCATATATATGTATGTATATATATGTATGTATGTATATATGTGTATATATATGCATGTATGTATATAGTTATGTATGTATATATGTATGTATATATGTGTATATATATATGCATATGTGTATATGTATGTATATATGTGTGTATGTGTGTGTGTGCATATGTATGTATGCATATGTATGCATATGTATGTATATATATGTATGTGTGTGTGTGCATATGTATGTATGCATATGTATGCATATGTATGTATATATATGTATGTATGTGTATATGTATGTGTGTATGCATGTATGTATATACACATGCATATATGTGTATGTGCATGTATGTATATATGCATGTATATATATGTTTATATATATGCATATGTATGTATATATATGTCTATATATATATGCTTAAAGGGTCCTATATACTATAATGCTCCTTATCTTGAGTTGAACATACTGAGAAGTGATACACGAATTACCATTAGCGTATGAAGCGATGCTCTTTGTGTAAACAAATCGAGCTTAAGTATTTCGGATGATGTCAAAACATTGTTAATTCACTGCTTGCACAGCAGTCGCCGATTAGCGAAATGGTTAGAAGCTTTGGCTGTCGTACGGGCGGTCGGGTTCGATTCTGGCTTGAGGTAGTTGCCTGTCTAGCCGCACTGATGAGCTGTGATTCAGCGAAACAGTACCGTATGTGGATGACATACACACACACATATATGAGGTTCTGTAGATATATTTTCTAACATTTTTCGTATGGGCAATTTTATTAATAGAATACATGAAACTCTAGTCTCCTTCGAAGTAATCTCTTCCGGCTGCAATGCACTTATTATACCGTTCCAATAACTTCTGGAAGATTCCATGGATGTCCTCTTGTGTGAGCGTGTTGATGGTACATCTTCGACAATCAGACAGATGGTTTGTCGCTATAACATCAGCTGACCTTACACTGTTGTGGTAATATCTACGTGTAAATTTCAACGCTTCATGTTTGTTTTTGTTTTGTTTTTTTGTTTGTTTTGTAGATGATGTTAGTTTATTGACAATCCTCCTGAGAAATGCATACAAGACCGCTTGATCTTTTTTTTTTTTGTGGGGGACGAAAGTACACTCACTCTAGTGCGCTGACGTTTCCAATAAATCAATCATGTTTTAATTTTTAGCCTTGCAGCAAACATGTCTTCATTGATCAGGCATTAACGTCAAAGGAAAATGTAAATCGTGGACTAAACGTTCTGGTTTCGATTCTAGGTGGTAGCGCACGAAATACGTTTTTTTTTTTTGACTCATTACTGTATATTACGTCCCATATAATATAACATAATGTGATAATAAATACGAAACTAATCTAGATATCATATAAAAACGTATATAACGGCCGGGTAATGCCGGGCGGCCTGCTAATATATGCTATTTTGTGTAAATGGTTTCAGGCGTTAATTTTTATTCCTTTTCAAATGAGTCGTTTTAATCGTTCCTTGTTTAATCTATTTATATGCATTTATTCATATTGTAGATATTTTCCTTAAGAAAAACTACAAGTAAATAGATTCTGTAGTTTTTCGACTAAACATTTTAAGTGAAATGAATTATACTTTTTCTCTCGAAAAGACTGCTAAAGGGCCTTTAATATAGTTTTGTTTTGTTCACTTCATTTGTTAATGGTTTTAATATAGTTTATTTTATTACTTCCATTGATTATATATACTTTATATTATTTTACTTCTTTATATTCATTTCAAACGAACGAATCCGAAAACAATTGTAACCGGTTCATTTATTCAGAATTGATAAAAAGGAAGGATTGGTAATGATGGCTTTTCTCGTGGCAGTAAACGTTAATATTTCCTCTCTTTATATATAAAGCTGTTTGTATGGAGTGTTTAATGCCTTATCTATAGAAAGACGGTTAAAATCTTTACATAAAATCTAACTAAAAGTGTATTTTCATGAATAATTTATCAAGGAACACAATGGACCCCTTTCCCCGAAACATATCCCTAAAATGTTAGAATAAAACCCCTCTTAAAATCTCAAATATATTCTATTTTAATGAAATTTAAATCTCAAATCTACTGTAACTTTTGATAGATGTCCTGAATTCTAAAGTAATTTTCTAACCTAAGATACTTTTGGTGACGAAATCTTATCTAAACATTTAAATATTTCATTTATCTATAATATAAATCTCACCTGTCTGTTTAAATCTATGTATGTATGTTTTTATGTCTGCTTTAAACTTTCGACAAATGCGATGGATTTTCACGAGGTTCGTATTATTTTGAAGCTTGACTCTTCGGATGACAAATATCGAAAAATTGACTAAAAACATTAATTCCTTCACCCTCAACTGGGTACTTTTCTACAAGGAGTCGCTTTTTCGCCGATATTTTCGAAAGTCATCCCCTCTTTTCGATTGACTACCCTTAATTTAAACCTACGTCACTTCCGCTTTGGCGATGAACGCAACAGCAAAGACGTCACGTTTTTTTCACGTTCTTTTCCTTCTTCGCAGTACGGGCTCGAGCCTGCCTGCCTACTACCACATTTTTATTATTTTGCTCAACACATATCTCCAAACACCCGGGTAATGCCGGGAATCCAGGCTATTTAATAATATATCTTAATATCAAGCCGGACGGTGTTGCCCGGTCATAAATATGCACGAATATTATATATGAATTCCTACAGAAACTGAGATATGTGCATGCGAGTATTGTTTTTTTTCTAAACAGTTCATTTCTTGTAAGTAAAAAAAAAATGCTACTCGAGCTGAGACAGAAACCAAAACCTTAAGACGGTGAGGCAAATGCGATAACCATTAGGCCAGCATGATACGTCTTTAAAAGTGTTTTCAAACCAACTTATTCTTAAAGTAAGGAATTTGTCCCGTGACTAATAAAAAAAATTCGTTGAGTGTATAGGTAGAGAAGTGTCCTCACCCGCTTTCTTATATTTATAGATATACATTTTATTAATACGAACTGTATGTGCCAAATATCTATTTGACCGTACCTCTAAGTGTCACACAAGCACAAAGCCATTTTAAAACTTTAAATACGTATAACTTATTTTAATGGAATTAAAACCATTTTTTTGTATAAAACACCGATTCGGAGAGTTTTCTAATATTCCCGCTTCTTTTTATTATATTAAGAGGCGAGAGAAGAGTAGTAAAAAGAAAATAAAAATATTATGATGTGAGGATCGTAATAGCAATGAACCCCATTCACTTGAACGAAACCTCTAGATAGAATTGTAATAAATAATTAACTTCACGGTGGACTGCAGTTTAAAGGTACTTGTACTGGGTTGGACACTGAAGTGTGGTGTCTGCACAAATACTGCACTCAAATTAATTGTACTTAGTCAATGAAGGGGAAAACCCTTCTTTACTAAAGCAATTTTATTTTTGCAGAATCCTCTTTTGATGAGAGCTGGTTAATCTCCACAATAAACCGACCTTGTGCCACATTTTGTTTCGAGGGAAACAAATAAATAGCCAGTTTAAAGGCTGAAACAAAAATGTAGTAGGCAAAAAAAAATAAATAAATGTTCTGTCAGCAAAAGTACAACTTCAAAATAGTCAATATCGCCCACCTCCAGAAGAGAGGGAATTCCTGTCCGTGATAACCGTGGTAAAAGAAGACACACTCCAATCGCCAGAAACACCCACACACACAGTTTGCAGGACACTGCCGACTCGTCTCTAGCCTCCTGCTTTTATAGTGGCCGGGAATTATCCATTTGCATAATCACATGAGAAAGAAACGTGATTTTCCGAGAGTTGCATGGGGTAAATGCTAATAAAAAACCCCGGACGCCATCTTGGAATTCTATTTTTCCCCCCAACCGGTGACACAACAGACGTACCCGAGGTAAGCTCTTTTTCCCCTCATTTTAGTTATTGCTACTTCTGCTACACTCCCCCTGATCTCATGATCACAAATGGGGCAGGGGGGCAGTCGTCTCTGTCTGGTACTTCACCGAAGAACCGGAGGCAGCACTTCCTCCCTGCCATCCTCCTCATCGCCATTATTGCCACCAGTCTGCTCCATAGGCGGTGTTTCACAATCAGGGCAGGGGGGCAGTATTCGTTTCTGTCGGGTACTCCTTCGTAGAGGCAAGACGGGTGGTCCTTCCTCCGCTTCTTCAGTATGTACATTATATGGCTCAAAATCCTCTTCGTCGTCCTGCATCATACTCTCTGTCTTTTCAGAAGACATCATACTGTCTGAGTCTCCCTCTTCCTCCGATGTAATAACATAATGGCGAGGGCGCAAATCCTTCACGTGACGAGGCACACCGTCCACCAAAATCGACTGAGGGCTGATCACCTTGGTCACCTCACCCTTGCCGAACCTCGTGGTACATCGATTTTGCGGTCTTCTGACCCATACGCGATCTCCAACCTGGTAAAAGCTGTTCTTGGGACCTGGGGACGCAGTTGCGAGATTGGTCTCCTTTACTCGAACTTCGTATTGATAAATCCTGTTGGCAGGCGCAGTGGAGGGAGATGTGTCGTCTCTTGGTGTGATGTTATACCAGTAGACAGCCTCCTGTATGGGACAACACATTCTAGCCGCTATTCGTTTCACTGTACGATGACATCGCTCCGCTATGCCATTCCCGGCTGGAGCGTATGCACAACGGAATCGCAAGTGAACTCCCCATTTACATGCAAATGCTTGGAACATATTGCTGCAGAAAGCTGTGTCATTGTCTAAAAGGAGTTCATGCGGCGCGCCACGCTCGAGGAACACTGCCTCCAACTGATGAATCACGCTTGCCGAGTCCTGCCTTGCCAATTTCCTCCAAATGGAGAAACGCGATGGACCACAGTCTGTTAAAGTTAAAAAATGGAAGGTGCCATAATGCGTGATATCCATTCCAATTCTCTGCCAATTCTCGTTAACTTCCAGCTTTCCCTTTTCCCACCTGACTGGCGCTGGGTCAATGGACTGACATTCCTCGCATTTCTGTATGACCGTTCTGACAGTTGCTTTTGTCGTGGTTGGACATCTTCTCCTGACAAAGTAGGAAGTGCGTCGCACCCCCGGATGTCCACTATCTTTGTGAATAGCCATGATTTGACTCTCATCCAGCTCGTCTGTGTGGACCGCGCCTATCACTGGGTCAAGACCGTTTTTCTTTTTCATTGCCTCAAACCACCGCTGTGGCACTCGTGTAAGTCGGTCAGCAATGTTTCGTGCTGATGGAACCAGCGTCACATCCACTGTCAGCCCGTACTCTTTCACGAGCTCCTTAAGAGTGCTTAATCGCCTCCTAATAAGCATCTCGCTTGCTGCTTTGGTGCGTACTCGCGCCTTTCCAGTTAGCGTGTCCGAGACCCAATGGTATACGCAAACAGAATCTGTCTTTATGTGTAGCACCTTGCTCTGCCACTGGAGAGCCAAATTGATGCCTTTCAATACGGCATCCAGTTCAGCCAAGTTGATATGTTGAGAGTCATCTTCAGGTCGCAGCCAACATGCATCTTCCAGCACAGTTTCACACATCTCCAAGGCTGCCCCAATTGCTAGGGAGCTAGCATCGACCCATACATTCAGCTCTTTGCCGTCCACACACCAATTTCCCTGTGCCGGATCGTTCTGCTGTGCATATTTTAAGGTTTCGAACATCATACGATGTAGTACGGCGTCCCTTGCTTCATCATCCCAGCCCTTCGTTACCGAACTTACTCTCCTTCTGAGTATTCCGCAAGCCACACGAAGCCAACCGCACACCGGAAAGTGCCCGACAAGTCGACCACACAGGGAAAAGATTGTTCGTCGCGTAACAATACTGGGAGCCTCCGGAATTGCATTTCCTCGCTTCCACCGCAGTTCATTGCGTTCCATCCTGACTGCCAATCCCAGCACCCGTGCACCGTCCTTCAACTGCTCCGGGTTCTTGCACTCCAACCCGAACTGCGCGAGGTGTTCTCTCACACGGGTCGCGGGCACCACGTCTTCATTGACAAAAATGTCATCAATGTAAGCAGATGCTGCGCGGCTTATAACTTCTTCCTGAGATAGTACTTCGCTGACAATTGCTCTCATTATCAAGGGAGCCACATTCAAACCAAACCCCAGACGGGTCAGACAGTATTTTTTCCCATCGATTTCCACAGTCTGGTATGGCCACAGTGTCTCATGGACCCGGACTTGTAGGTATGCTCTTCTGAGGTCCAGTAGAGACACGTTAGCACCTTTTTGTCTCCACTCACGCAGCTTAGCCGCACAAACATCTGCGTTGGCCGTAAATGCGTCTACGTAATGATTTAGCTCCCGGTAGTCCATTACCGGGCGCACTTTGGCTTTGTTCTGCTGTATCACAGCCATCAGGGGAATTAGACCTTTGGGGGGTCCCAATTTATCCTCTGGGTATGGCACGAGCCAACCATTATCTATCCAGGTGTGGAGCTCCTGCGTGTATTCTTCACGAATTTCTGCTGGCACTGGGTACTCTGACACTCGATTATGCAGCCTTTCAGGGGGGTGGTCCACAGACCATTTCCACGATGCGGTCCACGTTCGGTTTTGATGGTCAAAGGTAGCAGTGAAATCTGGTTCATCGATAGAAATGGCTGCGCATTTAATACTTTTCCTGGCGCCCAGCCGCACTGATCCTGTAGGCTTGACAACGACACCTCCTAGAGCTTTTATGGCGTCGATCCCTAGAAGCAAGTCAAATCCCAGTGGCTTGCCATGCACCACCAACACATCGACTCTGGCAGACACACCTTCATCAGTGGATACAGAGACCGTTCCAACACCGCAGCCGCATGGGACATTCCAGCAATTGTGTTGACATTTACGTTTGTTTTTCTCCAAGACCGGCACCGGTCTACATGTAAAATTGTCCTGGAGCATCCTGTATCAATAAGCGCCAAACATCGCGTCCCGTCAACATGGATGCTTATCACCGGGAGCGTCGTGTTCACATCTTGGTTGGGAAGGAGACTAGCGCTTATGCGTCCTCCCCTTGCTCGTTTCCCGAGCAGTTCCGAGCCCAGTGTCCACTCTCACCGCAACGGTAACACCGTGTTCCACGTTTTCGACAGTCCCTTGCAAGGTGGCCTTTAACATTGCATTTGAAACAGGTCACGTTAACAGGATTATTCTGGGCCCTGTTGTTGGGTGAGCGTGTGGCCGCAACCACATCCTGATTTTGTTCGCCAGTCGTCGTCAAAATTCTCGCTCTCGACATTAGCTCCCCCATGGTCAGGGCTTTGATGTTCGGCACCTGTTGAACAGCAATTGAGATGGTGTCAGGGAATCCAGTGACAAAAATTAATTTTGTGAGTCTCTCTGAGCTTTCTCCTGTGAATCCGGCCAATCCAACCAACTGCCTGATTTTGTTGGCGTACACATCCACACGTTCACCAGCCCATCTAACCATAGTTATTTTTCTATATGCTGCAAACGCGTCATCAGTAAATGCCTCCTTTAATCGAGCCTCAATCTGGTCTATTTTCTTTTGATCGTCCTCCTCCATTTCCATGTAGAGGGCCAGCGCATCGCCTTCCAGGTATAAAGGTAGCAGACTCGCTACGTCATCCACCTGCTGAAGTTGTGCGACAAGTCTCACTTTTTTCAGCCACGCTACAACGTCTCCCTCGCCAGAGAACGGCTTGATAATATCACTGCTTATCCGCACCTTCGCCATATTCGGGCCGAAATAGCTTGAAACAAAAATGTAGTAGGCAAAAATAAATAAATAAATGTTCTGTCAGCAACAGTACAACTTCAAAATAGTCAATATCGCCCACCTCCAGAAGAGAGGGAATTCCTGTCCGTGATAACCGTAGTAAAAGAAGAAACACTCCAATCGCCAGAAACACCCACACACACAGTTTGCAGGACACTGCCGACTCGTCTCTAGCCTCCTGCTTTTATAGTGGCCGGGAATTATCCATTTGCATAATCACATAAGAAAGAAACGTGATTTTCCGAGAGTTGCATGGGGTAAATGCTAATAAAAACCCCCGGACGCCATCTTGGAATTCTATTTTCCCCCCCAACCGGTGACACAACAGACGTACCCGAGGTAAGCTCTTTTTCCCCTCATTTTAGTTATTGCTACTTCTGCTACAAAGGCATTACTTATAATCAAAACGATACATATCTCATGCCAAGTATTACTTAGCTACTTGCATAGTTTCCACCACGGAAGTTGTGGTATACGTGAGTATACCTATGAAGACATGTCTGCTGCAAAGTTAAAAATAAAAACATGACTGATTCATAAGAAACGTCAACGCACTAAAGTGAGTGTACTTTGGTCCGCAGCAAAAAGACCAAGCAATCTCGTCTGTATGTCCCAGTAGTTGTATTTTTAGTAGTATTTGTCTTTTGACGTTACTGCCTAACCTAGAATCAATGGCTATTACATTTCGCATGCGTATTCGTAATGTCATCGGTTGATCTACACCTGGTAAGTTCCATTTTTTTTTATTTTCACACTTTTGCATCGATTTTCCCCGGCTAAAACACAAATATAAAGTGTGGTATGAGTTCAAATATCATATATATTAAGTTTCATGTCTGTACACAAAAAATAACTGATAGAAGAGTTTGGTAGGCACTTTTTAAAACAAATATATATATATACGCACATAAATATATAGAGAAATGAGTTTTTGTTTACTATAAACTTTTTACGCAAATATTGCGCAAGAATATCTGCATGAATATAATTACACGTAATAGTTTACTAAAGATGATCATTCCAGAAGAAAACCAAAATAAAAAAAAAACTAATAGGGAATTAATTAAAAATGAATGTTTAAAAATTATGCATAAATGAGCTAGATCTTTTGCAGATGAATGCAGTTCCAGGATCCATATATAACAAAGTTGTATTTTCTTTTTAAATAAATAAAAAAGGGGGTTAATGTGAATATCAATACAAAAAGCTCGAAATTTATAGGAGTATGTATTTGAAGCTTTAAGGTGGGCATGTCTTCATAACATTTTTAGCGATGTAATAAGATGCCCAGCTAAACATGTCCATTGCATTCCGTTGTAAATGTATCATAACGATACACTTTTAGATTACATGCGGTTTTTAACCTATCTTTGTATACATAACACGCAAACAACCTCCACACACATTACTATTATTGATTATAGGAACTGGTTTATATTGTTTTTACGTTTGTTCGTTTGAAAAAAAAAATAAATATCAAGTACATATTATTAATTACAAGTGAAGCATGCATGGTCTCCATGACTTCACAGTAAACGAAACATAAAAAATGACCAAGTCCATCATTTGCCCCTACCCCCATTTTGCCTCAAAAGTCCCCAAGGTCTAAACATATTTAAATTTGAGTTCAACACCATGCAAAACTGCTACATAGACATACACAGAAAATTTTGGACAAATATGGTAAAATAGTCCCCAAAATGGAGCGCTTTTATTAGCTTTAAAAGAGCCCCTAGGACACACCAAAGAGATATCGCGAAGTATAGACAAACAAGATTATATAGAAATCAGTTAATGTCAATTTTTCAGAAAGTTTTATAAAAATCCAATATTTTTCTTAATAAGTACAAAAGTGTCAATTTTAGCCATTTTAACCCACAAGGCAATCCTAGGTGGTTGGACAACCGGAGGTTTCTTGGAAATTCCGTTCTGTTACATTTTTACTTATACCATGTTTAATGTTTGTGCAAAATTTCCAAAAATTCTAAAGGGTAGTTTTTTTGTTTTTGTTTTTTTTAGAAAAGTGCGGACAGACGAACTGACCAGGGTGAATTTACATGTCCACCATCCTTTTGTCGGGGGACCGAAAAGTTAATAAATTAGATTAAAACCATTTACACACAGAAGGCAAACGAATAAACAAAGAAGAGATTTCCAGCTGTTGTGGCCTTTTGAAAAGAAGTTCATTCTATTACTATTAAATATTTAGTAAGACACATTTTCAGAATATATTTGTGCCACTCTTTAAGACGATATCGACATATGTAACAATAATAAGAAAATAAAAAATAAAATAGATTTCCTATGACTAAAACAAGAAATAATTGAAAACACTTATTAAAAAAAAAAGAAGATAAACTCGATCGATTGAAACCTGCAGCAGCTGTGGCGGTTTTGGAGAGAAACATATTCAATCTATTTTTCAGCCCTCTTGCACTTTAAGTAAACGCAAATTCGGAAGATAAAAAAGAACAGCAGTCGTCTTACACCGGTTGAAAAATGGCATTGATTGGATAGAGAAATTATGACGACATTTTATAAATAAAATGGATTGACAATATTAGAAAACATAATTTTTTTTTAATAGATGATTTTACTAATGCAGGATTTTTTTAAAACAAGTTTTTAAACAATTTTTAAGTGTAATTTTAATTAATTAGAAATGATAAAAAAAAAAACGATATTGAAATAGACAATATTATAAAACAGATTTTTTCTTAATAAATGATTGTTTTAGAAATAAATAAATACACGCATGATAAAAAAAGGTCTATGAGATATATACGAAGAAAGTGAACAAACTTTTTTGCGCATTTCAGGGAGCAGCTATTAAAAGAAAACTGTTTACGCAGGGTCCACGTTTCCCGTGAAGTCTTCTTTTTTTTTATCTAAAACATATTTTTTTTACCAACCAAACAAAGATAATTAGAACTGATATTGTTCTCTGACACATATTATTATACGCGGAAATATTCCTTCACCGCCACACAACTTCCAACAAATGTAGATTATTAAATACTTATTAAATTCCTTTACAATACTTTCAATTAAATTCTATCTTAACTTAAAAAAAAATTATTTTAACTGGAGAACTAATTAACGTTTTTAAATTTTAAATAAAAGTAAAATAGTTTACTATAAATCAGCAATCGAATTGTTACTTAAATGACTTTAACTCTTTTAAAAATGCTTCTACATTAATTATTTTTATACTATTATTAAATACTTATTAAATTCTGTAACAATAATTTCAATTCTTAAATTCTATCTAAACTTTAAAAAATTAAAAAATTCTAAAAAATACTATTAATTATTAAATACTTAGTTATTAAATTCTTTTCCAACAATTTCAATTTTTCAATTTTATCAATATTTCATAGTAATGACGTTAATATTTCTTTATCCAATCAAATTGCATTCTTTCAACCGGTGTCAAACGACACCGTTCCTTTTTTTATCTTCATATTTTCCTTTTTATCTTCATATTTTCGTTTACTTAAAGTGCAAGAGGGACCATTTTTCTTCCTGTTAAGTGGGACACAATTTCAGAAAATATTGTCACTTTTTAAGAAAATATCTACATTTTTACGAACACTAAATAAATATAAATGAAACAGATTTTATAAAACCAAATTAAACAAAAAATGACTCCTTCAAAAAACAAGGATAAACATAAAAGATCGAAACCATTTACGACTTAAAGCAACGACAGAAACTCAATTAGAGACCATAATCCCCACTGCGCATGCGCTTTAACAGTTCGTTCATTTCCGCCATTGTTTTGCCGTTTATCACGAAATATAATCTGATCTATTTTATTATTCCTTTTGCAGGTAAGTGATTTTATGGTCTCAAGTATTTCACTTAGATTCCGGAGCCATTTCAATTGGACGCGTAAAGAACATGAAAGACGAAAGCGTTTAAGAATACAAAGAAATCAAGATGGCGGTAAGTGAAGCGAAGCAGACACGAAAAGCGGGAAAACGACTTTGATTTCTTCAGTAATTTGTAGCCCAGCTTGAAGATTCAATTTTTTTTTCAAGATGGACATTTATGATTGAATTTTCTTACCGAACGGGAGTAGCTTTGTTTACAAATGTAACACCTATTCTACTTTAAGCGACAGTTTTCTAAATTCAATATGAGAAAAGAATTAAATTGAACCCTAGTAAAATCTGGATGTTCCAAAATGCACGTTTAGTATTTAAAAATAATAGCCTTTTTAAAATTAGACGTTACTTCTCTTTCGCCCGTCTCTTTCGCCGTCGAAATATTTTATTTGACCGCGTGATGCCCTTTTTTCTTCAGACGCAAGCTTACGCTCACTTTCCAATTTTATTACGCGTCCAAACGCTACTTTTGCTGCTAATATAATCGCTTGCAATCCATCCTTCAGCTGCTGCTGTTAATATTTTCATATGCGCTCTGTTTTATACCTTCTATTCCCCAAACATTCTTTACAAGAATGTAATTTAATTTGCCTGCTGTAATAAAAGAATAAAAACTCAAAAGTTCACACAATAAAACAAAAAATGCCTTAGTGTATGGTGTTTTTGACAATTCCATTTTATTTTTTCTGGTCAGAAATTATGTTCCTTATTTATTTCTATATTTTCAATTATAAAAATTAAGGAATTCCAACGTATTATTCCAAATATTTAAAGACATACGCTTGAACGGAAAAAACTCAATGAACTGTTTACATAGCAAGAATGTATTTTGAGAGGAATTTTTAGAAATTTCACTAAAGCAGTGTTGAAGTGTTTGAGCTTAGTTGTGCAGGAATAAAGTTTTAAATGTATTTTACAAACTCTTACGAAGCCTGTCAAATCATTGCAAGAAAAAATAAGTTTGCATAGTCTTAGCCATTTATTGGTCACGAATCTGAAATATCGCCAAACTGAAAATCTTTATTTTCGTAATGAAGTCAGTTTCTTGCATCTTGAGTTTTCATTGCACATATGTTATAATGTTTAGTGTTTCAAGATATACATATATTTTTATTTTCGTGTGAATTTTTTGTTCGCGCTGATTTTTTAATCCCTTGCATAAAAACTCAGTCATAATGCTTACATCTACCCATGCTCATTGGTAGATGTTTACTCCAACTGTCCAAATAGTCTTTTTATTATTAAAACCTCCTCTTTGCAATTTTGACAAAACTAGTTATAACGTTTTCCTATTTCTATGGCAAATTTGCCTCTTTACTACTCAGTTAATTTTAAAGAGATTATTAGAGAGATTACTAGTGAATCTAACCCATTTTTTATAGTTCGCAACCCTTTTTTGTCTCTTAAAAGGTCAGCAGATTTTTGGCTAGATTATTCAATATAATTTCGGTCTATTTTTTGCCTCTTACGTGCCCAGTCACCTTTGAATAGATTATTCGAGATGATTTCGGTTGACTCCTGACCCAATGGCTCAGAGACATTGTCGCTGCCCCCGACTCGTTTGGATAACAAAATTATTAAACAATTATTGCATTTGCCCCTTTTTATGTCATAATACTCTTTGACCTTATCAGTTAGCATCTATCTAATACAAGTACTTTTTTATTCATTCAGTAATTTCCGCTAATCTCTAAGCTTCTTTGTTCGTAAACCTACTCATTAGAAGTCCTGTTACTAACTTCTGATGCATAGGTTACGTTCCATGTCCGGAAATTTGATTCGTCCGAATTCTATCAATAACTTTCCGACTGCCTACAGAAAAACATCCGTAGCATTTTACATTTTTCATCCATATAACAAACGACGATTAGCAACCCAAATGTTTAGCAAGCACTTATCTTTCTACCTTAGTGATAATGCAATCTGCTGTGTTTTATTGTGATAGTTTCAGTTTCAAAGAATAATTTTCTTCATATAGTGTTTTACCTCACGAAATTTTGTTTGTCATTTCCAAAATTAAAACAACTTAAACTTTTAATATTTCAGTGTTCAGTGGTTATCTGAATTAAAGTAGCAAAAGTGCAAGACCCGGTTACAATCTCGCAAATAAAACGAAAATATTTATAAGTCATTCAGCATAGCCCATCCTAAAACTGTGCTTTTTCCCCCATTTTCTTATTTTAAAAATAAGCTTTGAAAATACAATGTCTTCAGATTTAATAATCATTTTTCACAATAGCAGGATTAATAGTCAATTATAAGCGACACATAATCTTAGAACAAAATTACTACTCTTTATAATAATTAAGTCACACATTTTTAGTACTTACTTTAGTATTTATATTTACCTTTTCACGCGTTATAATTGTTTAAACATTTATTCCAGTCTTACAAAATATCTAGCTAATTTTTTCTTTCAAATCGTACAATTATGATAATTCAGAACAATAAAACTGGAGAAACACAAACTCATAAAAATATGTTCAAGTCAAAATGGTTTATTCAAAGTTTTTCTCTAAATCAAAGAAGGCTATTTTCTAACTTAATATAAGTGTTAAACAATATCTCTTCTAAGGCATAAATCTTCCTTTATTATGTTCTTTGCGACGGTTCCTATATATATACACGTGTGTAAATGAGTGTACAACGTTACAATCTCTCTCTCGCACACACCCGACTCTTCTCTCTCTCGCACATACCCGACTCTTCTCTCTCTCGCACACAACCGACTCTTCTCTCTCTCGCACACACCCGACTCCTCTCTCTCTCGCACACACCCGACTCTTCTCTCTCTCGCACACACCCGACTCTTCTCTCTCTCGCACACACCCGACTCTTCTCTCTCTCGCACACACCCGACTCTTCTCTCTCTCGCACACACCCGACTCTTCTCTCTCTCGCACACACCCGACTCTTCTCTCTCTCGCACACACCCGACTCTTCTCTCTCTCGCACACACCCGACTCTTCTCTCTCTCTCGCACACACCCGACTCTTCTCTCTCTCGCACACACCCGACTCTTCTCTCTCTCGCACACACCCGACTCGTCTCTCTCTCTCGCACACACCCGACTCGTCTCTCTCTCTCTCGCACACACCCGACTCGTCTCTCTCTCTCGCACACACCCGACTCGTCTCTCTCTCTCGCACACACCCGACTCTTCTCTCTCTCTAACACACACCCGACTCTTCTCTCTCTCTCGCACACACCCGACTCTTCTCTCTCTCTCGCACACACCCGACTCTTCTCTCTCTCTCGCACACACCCGACTCTTCTCTCTCTCTCGCACACACCCGACTCTTCTCTCTCTCTCGCACACACCCGACTCTTCTCTCTCTCTCGCACACACCCGACTCTTCTCTCTCTCTCTCTCTCGCACACACCCGACTCTTCTCTCTCTCTCTCTCTCGCACACACCCGACTCTTCTCTCTCTCTCTCTCTCGCACACACCCGACTCTTCTCTCTCTCTCGCACACACCCGACTCGTCTCTCTCTCTCGCACACACCCGACTCGTCTCTCTCTCTCGCACACACCCGACTCGTCTCTCTCTCTCTCGCACACACCCGACTCGTCTCTCTCTCTCTCTCGCACACACCCGACTCGTCTCTCTCTCTCTCTCTCTCGCACACACCCGACTCGTCTCTCTCTCTCGCACACACCCGACTCGTCTCTCTCTCTCTCACACACACCCGACTCGTCTCTCTCTCTCTCGCACACACCCGACTCGTCTCTCTCTCTCTCGCACACACCCGACTCGTCTCTCTCTCTCGCACACACCCGACTCGTCTCTCTCTCTCTCGCACACACCCGACTCGTCTCTCTCTCTCTCGCACACACCCGTCTCGTCTCTCTCTCTCTCGCACACACCCGTCTCGTCTCTCTCTCTCTCGCACACACCCGTCTCGTCTCTCTCTCTCTCGCACACACCCGTCTCGTCTCTCTCTCTCTCGCACACACCCGTCTCGTCTCTCTCTCTCTCGCACACACCCGTCTCGTCTCTCTCTCTCTCTCGCACACACCCGTCTCGTCTCTCTCTCTCTCTCGCACACACCCGTCTCGTCTCTCTCTCTCTCGCACACACCCGTCTCGTCTCTCTCTCTCTCGCACACACCCGACTCGTCTCTCTCTCTCTCGCACACACCCGACTCGTCTCTCTCTCTCTTTTCCACCCACACCTGGCTCTTCTGGTCCTTAACCTATATCCGATGGTGAAGCCCCAGCTTGCGGGCTTTGGGAAGTGTGGAGCCATCCTTTAATTTCCATTGCTCCCAGGTCCACTCTGACCCGGAGTAGTAGTACCTGTTAGGGTCCCAACTATGGGTTAAATAGAAACTTTTTTGAAAAAAAAAAATATTCTATTAAAGTTTTTCTTTAAAATCACTGGATTCGGCATTAAATAACCTGAATCCCCCCACACACACACACCTAGCTCTACTATCACACACACTCACAGCTACTTTTTCTTCAGCTACATCATTTTGCTATTTTCTCTCTCTTTCTCTCTTACAAACACCTAGCACTTCTATCTTTCACAACGTTTCTTCTCTTACTCCCTCTCTGTTACACTTTTCTCTTCGTTTTTTTTTCTTTAAAACTGTTCTTTTCTACGATTCCTCTCACAATCTAAAACATTGATATGCGAATACAAGATTATCAGATTTTTACAATCATGTAGATTTTATTCGAAATACATAGAAGTGGTTATTAAATGGTGTATTTAATGAATACGATGTATTTAGATTTTATTAAAAAAAAATTATATGTAATAAACACGACGCCGCCATTTTCCTATAGACTTTCACCAGATTAGAACACTGTAAATATGTTTATAGAAACACTGCTACGCTTTCAGGCACGTAAATGCACAAGTCCTCTGTATATGCAATGAATTATTTTCTAGTATCTAAATACATTTCGTATAAAAAAACTAGCAGACTGCCCGTCGTTGCCCGGTCGTAAAATACGCATAAGTATTTTATTTTAATTCATGTAGTGTTCTTATTTATTAACCAATATAACCACTGAAGAAATGTCTTTGAATTAATTTTCTATTCGTTATTAGTAATGATTTCAAATCTTGGGTACCGTCTGCTAGAATTGAAATCAAGACAATTAATATTCCAGCCTTAATCATTATTTATCTCTCTAGCGCCATTACTGTCTGAAATACCGACAGATGGAAGCTAAAATAAAATATTAAACGAATTTGAGCTATAAATGTTTGATTTTAGGCATGTTCAAGGGTAGTAGCAAGAGTAATATTTTATTCGACTTTCTCTAAGATCAACTGTATTGTTTCCAATTCTGATACCTTAGCAAGAATGTTGCCGGCTAAAAATCAAATGAAAAGTGTGCTACAAGACCAAATACCCTCTATATCAAATCTCCCCAAATATTCAGAGAGCGGTTTGGTAGAGACTTTTCGCACACGCTCACTGACAAGATAACTTTTATATAAACAGAAAGATATATAAAAAATGTCCTTGTGTTAAAACATTTCCATGTTAAAGTTTAAACAATTATGCAGAATGTAGAAAATATGCATAACAGAATTCAACGTAATTAAAATTGAAACCAATCACCTAATTTGAAATTATAAAAAAAAAAAGATTATTTTCTAATATTAATAGTAAAGTACATTTAGTCTAACAAATTATTGGTTATTATTAAGCAAATCGAGTGGCGTTTTAAACCATCGATTGAAACTGTTTCCCGGTGAGTAATGTATTTTTTACATTTGTTGAGCTATGAGTGTTTGAATCGTTTGATCGCATAAAATGTGTTGACTTGAAAGTAACAAGTCTCAAAAGAATCGTTTCAGCTTTAACACTTTAATCTCTGATACATGCTTTCATAAAACACTTGCATTGTTACAAAAGGAAATAATCGAAGTAAATACAAATAAAACTACATTCGGTAAACCAAAACATTTCTGGAATGTTAAACGGTCTCTCACCTTGAGAAATGTGTTTTTTCTTTCGCACAAGCATTAATTAATATCATTATATATTAGCTTTACCTATCCAGTCCTTTTTTGTTTTAATTTCTTATTCTTAAATTATATTAATATAAATCAATTTATTTATTGCGGACTATTATCCTCATATTTATTAGTACAGACCATGCAAGATCAGATAATAAATAAAGGTGGATTTATAAGACCAAAAAATCCAACCTTGATCGCCCTTCGGTGCCCGTGGGACAGCGGATATAGACGTTGAATCTCTACGGTTCCAGTTGAAAATTGTCTGAAGATAGCGGTTTCAATCCTACTCAAAGCCGGCTAGAGGCTTACTTGGCCTATTCGTTGTGAGACGACAACAAGTATGGATGGCAGTAATTGCTGAGAATGCCGCCTAATAAAGATGACGATAAGAGTCCGCAATAATTAAATAAATTAATAAATAATACTCCTCTCAATAATGAATTCCAATTTATATATATATATATATATATATATATATATATATATAATGTAGATGTTTAGTTTTATTAAACTATGATATATTTTTTATTAGCTTTAATTTTTGGATTTTTATTATATACACTATAGTCACGATACCATCACGTTGACAGACCGCTTCTTGCCAGATCACCGAAGTTAAGCAACGATGAGCCAGACCATTTGCGAAGGCTAGGCGCTTTTTGTACCGCCCCGAATCGTAGAAATTTTCAAGTTGGTATCTGGAGGCGCGTTTAACTCCTGGGAAGAGATACAACCTCGAATCAAGACGAAAAACAACGGAAAACTACCGTATTTACTTGTCTTCCCGAAATTACCAAGGCTGCTGAAAAAATGGTCGGATTGTCCTATTGATTCAATTATCTACCTGTATAAGAACCAAGTACGTCCAAGGATGGAGTACTGTTGAAACATCAAGGCAGGATAAGCTGCTAGAAGCAGCTTATCCTGCCTTGACAGGGTTTAAAAGAGATATCGTAACATAGAGAGGGATGCTTTTTTCTCTTTCCTGCAACCTCTTTCCCACAAAAGAGACGTTGCTAGTCCTTCTCTGCTTTATCGTTATTTTTATGGCAAGTGCTCGTCTGGGCGCCAATCTATGGTCCCCCTCGCTAAACTATCACAAAAAAACACTCGTCTATCTGAAACCACTATCAATAATTTCTCCCTCCCTTGATATCTGCATAAGCCTAAACGTAGATTCCATGAACAAAGTTTCTTTCTTAGAACTGCACGTCTGTGGAACTCTGTTCCCTTTTCCGGTTTTCCAACTGACTACAATATGGTTTATATATTATTCCTTAATTAGAATTCGTTTTTGAGATGAGCATTATATATATTTATTCTCATCTTTATTAGTTGTTGTTTTCATCTTTATTGGACGACGTTTCGGCCAATTATTCCTCTGGCCTTCGTCAGGTGGTAACCGCGACAGATAGGAACTTCGAATCTCCTAACTGCATTCTCAGCAATCACTGCCATCCGTAGTTGTTGTCATCATACCACGTTTTGGCCAAATAAGCCTCTGGCACGCTTTGGGTAGGATTGAAACCGCTATCTTCAGACAGTGTCCATCTGGAAGCGTAGAGATTCAACGTCGCTATCAACTGCGCCACGAAGGGCAGATGAATAGTTGTCCGAAACCTCGTGAAAAACAACAACCAATAAAGATGAAAACTACAACTAATAAAGATGAGAATAATAGTCCGAAATAAAAATAAATTAATATACAATATGGTTGTGTTAAAGTTCAACTTAAACAAATTCTTTGAGTCATCTCTTGATGTAATCCAATTATTTCAAATTTCCGCTACTAACGATTACTACATGTTCCCCTTGATTACTGTACACTCAATGTCGTCTGGATCTTGACAAGTGGTGATCACCAGTTGATTTGAAACGTTTTAGAGCTATCCACACCAACATTTGGTTAACATTTAAGGTCTTCGCAATGTCTTCTGCAGACTTTCCGGATTTAAATAGCTCGACAATGGTAATTTGTTTCGCTAATCATAGGGCATGTTATCAAAAGTCATCTCCAAGTAAAACTTTATCCATATACACCTGCAAAAGATAAAGTTGCATGAAAATTCACTAATTATAGATAATAATAGAAAACTGTAACGGTAAAGATTCAACACCCCATACATGATGATTGCAACGTCTCTTGTCAGACGAGTGCCACTCCCTCAGACATTTAAAATCCATGAGCCCAAATGCCCGAGGGAGTATCTATACAAATATGATGTTACAGAGTCTTAGCTTTGTACGACAGCTAAGTCTCTCTCTCTCTCTCGTTTCAAAATGTTGAGATCCAGCAACAAGCAAGAGCAAGATAGCCAGCAACAAATTAAACTGCAGACCAGCTTAATGCGGGTAATGGTCTCCTGCTTTATGGTTTTTTAAATCAGAGATTTGCTTCTCCTAGAAAGGTTGCCTTTACCACGGCTTACGGGAGCCCTTTCCACCCCAATACACATTCACACACACACACACACACACACACACACAAATATACACGGTGCTAGTTGGCCGTTGATCTAGAAAAAGAGTTCATTCGCCCTTTGGAAGGTCTTGTTTTTAATCCTTCAGGGAGACTAGCCGCCCTCCTCACCAAACAAGTCTGGTGGGGGAACCAGTTTAGTCGCCGGTGACCCGACCATGAGGCAGGTAGTACTGGGTTACATGGTACCAGTAGCACATGATATGACCTGACACATACATACATACATAATGTGTATATTGATGAGTAGCATCTATCATCAGATATCGGACATTCAACCAACAGCGCTAAAGGGAGAAACATTCTCTTTGTAGATGTGTAAATATGCACTCCTGTTCAGTTGAACACAGTCGTTAAATGATAACGCCTGCTGTTGCTTAGCGTGAAGCTTGTCAAAACCTGAGGCCTCCTGAAGACGAGAGCCATTTATTTCAATTGATGCCAGATGTGGATCAGAATGTTGATGATGTAAAGAGAGAAGCTTGGTTTTAGATGCATTATAAGTAACCAGTCACTCCTTTCCCCATTGTACCACGTGCTCAGGATCAGAGGAGAGAGAATCGGAGAATTTGGTCGTTTAATGTATTAGATGTGCTACCATAGATGGTAGTGTCATCAGCATAAATGTCTACAAATGATGTAAGGATGTGATTTGGAAGATCATTAATATAGATCACGAAAAGAGTTGGGCCCAGGATGGACCCCTGAGGGACACCAGCATTAATACTGTGAGCTTCTGATTTTTGCCCCTCAACTACTACTCTTATGAACCTTTCAGAAGGAAATGATTTAATAATTGAGAAGACATTTCCAGCTATACCATAGCTACAGATCTTGTGAAGTAAACCTTCATGCCATACCCTATCAAAGGCCTTAAATATGTCAAGAGCAATTGCCCTAGAAAGGTTGCCTCCGTCGAGAGATTTACTAATCCTATGAGATATAACTGTAAGCACATCTGCTGTATATCTAGCAGAACGGAAACAATACTGAGTGTCACTAAGGTTATTTTTATTGAGATGGTTGATTACTTCTGTATTTAACAGATTCCAGCAACTTACTCATGACGCACAGGAGACTTATTGGCCTGTACTGAGAGGGGGATGAGCGATCACCTTAATTCTTAAATACATGGCATACTGATGAAATTTTCCAGGGTGATGGGAAGCTATTCTCTTTAAGACAACGTTTAAACAGTTTTGTAAGTATGGGCGCTAGTTCTGGTTGAAGGTTTTTGAGTACTATAATTGGAATACCGTCAGGGCCAGTTGCTTTACTGGAATCAAGGTTTTTGATTAGCTTGGCAACATCACGTACACATATATGTATATCACATAGCGTGTTTTCTGATACAGGAGTAAATATTGGGGGTTAGCGGCCTTGGTCGCAAAGGGTAGAATTAGCTGCAAAGTTCTTGGCAAAGAGTTTGGGTTTGTCTGATGCTGACGAGATTACCTCAGGTCTATTTGCCAAAACTGGTGGGAACCAAGCCGCTGCTCAGCTACTTTGGACTTGACAGATTAAGCATAAACCTCTCTTGCGGTCTTTATTACTTTCTTACAATCGTTGCTGGCAGTCCTGAAAGCAGCTTTAGTTTCCATACAACTATTACGTTGGAAGCAGTGGAAAAAGTGATTTCTGTGCGCAATGGCAGCAGCACATGCTGGAGAGAACCATGGCTGGCTGTTAGGTTTTTGCTGGAACTTTTTCGAGGGTATGAAACGGTCTATACCTACAATTGACCATTCCGCCAGGTCTGATACTATAGAGGACACATCCTTTTTAAACATGCAACGCAGAGGTAGATCCGATATAAATGTACAGAAGCTATCCCTGTCAGTCTTAGTGTATCGATATACTGTACGATGGAGAGGTACGTTGGGGACTTATTACATTTCATTTTTATCTTAATTGATACAACAGAGTGGTCAGAAGATCCAAGAGGAGACAGAACAGAAACTGAACATAGATGAGGGCAAGTTGTGAGAAAAAGGTCGTAGACTCGCATACTGGCCGTCATTGTCGGGCACACGGGTGGGTTCGTGAACAATCTGAGGGAGGTCATAAGCAATGGAGAAATCATGACAGAACCTCCCCTCATCATCGGTCTTGTTTGAGTGGGTCAACCATTCGACGTTGTGAACATTGAAGTCTCCACATACGTGAATGTTAGCTGAAGGATAAGCAGATAGGAATTTGTCCATTTTCTAAGATATGCTTTTAAAGATAGTAACTCCGCATAGTCCTTTTTTGTCCGTTTCTATGCTCCTTTTTTCTGTCGGTTTCTATGCTCCTTTTTTCTGTCCGTTTCTATGCTCCTTTTTTCTGTCCGTTTCTATGCTCCTTTTTTCTGTCCGTTTCTATGCTCCTTTTTCTGTCGGTTTCTATGCTCCTTTTTTCTGTCGGTTTCTATGCTCCTTTTTTCTGTCGGTTTCTATCGCCTTTTTTCTGTCCGTTTCTATGCTCCTTTTTTCTGTCCGTTTCTATGCTCCTTTTTCTGTCCGTTTCTATGCTCCTTTTTCTGTCCGTTTCTATGCTCCTTTTTTCTGTCCGTTTCTATGCTCCTTTTTTCTCTCCGTTTCTATGCTCCTTTTTTCTCTCCGTTTTTTCTGTCGGTTTCTCGTCTATTTCTCTGTCGGTTTCTATCGTCTTTTTTCTATCGGTTTCTATCGCCTTTTTTCTGTCGGTTTCTATCGCCTTTTTTCTGTCGGTTTCTATCGCCTTTTTTCTGTCGGTTTCTATCGCCTTTTTTCTGTCGGTTTCTATCGCCTTTTTTCTGTCCGTTTCTATCGCCTTTTTTCTGTCCGTTTCTATCGCCTTTTTTCTATCCGTTTCTATCGCCTTTTTTCTATCCGTTTCTATCGCCTTTTTTCTGTCCGTTTCTATCGCCTTTTTTCTGGCGGTTTCTATCGCCTTTTTTCTGGCGGTTTCTATCGCCTTTTTTCTGGCGGTTTCTATCGCCTTTTTTCTGGCGGTTTCTATCGCCTTTTTTCTGTCGGTTTCTATGCTCCTTTTTTCTGTCGGTTTCTATGCTCCTTGTTTCTGTCCGTTTCTATGCTCCTTTTTTCTGTCCGTTTCTATGCTCCTTTTTTCTGTCCGTTTCTATGCTCCTTTTTTTCTGTCCGTTTCTATGCTCCTTTTTTCTGTCCGTTTCTATGCTCCTTTTTTCTGTCCGTTTCTATGCTCCTTTTTCTGTCCGTTTCTATGCTCCTTTTTCTGTCGGTTTCTATGCTCCTTTTTTCTGTCCGTTTCTATGCTCCTTTTTTCTGTCCGTTTCTATGCTCCTTTTTTCTGTCCGTTTCTATGCTCCTTTTTCTGTCGGTTTCTATGCTCCTTTTTTCTGTCCGTTTCTATGCTCCTTTTTTCTGTCCGTTTCTATGCTCCTTTTTCTGTCGGTTTCTATGCTCCTTTTTTCTGTCCGTTTCTATGCTCCTTTTTTCTGTCCGTTTCTATGCTCCTTTTTTCTGTCCGTTTCTATGCTCCTTTTTCTGTCGGTTTCTATGCTCCTTTTTTCTGTCCGTTTCTATGCTCCTTTTTTCTGTCCGTTTCTATGCTCCTTTTTCTGTCGGTTTCTATGCTCCTTTTTTCTGTCCGTTTCTATGCTCCTTTTTCTGTCCGTTTCTATGCTCCTTGTTTCTGTCCGTTTCTATGCTCCTTTTTTCTGTCCGTTTCTATGCTCCTTTTTTCTGTCCGTTTCTATGCTCCTTTTTTTCTGTCCGTTTCTATGCTCCTTTTTTCTGTCCGTTTCTATGCTCCTTTTTTCTGTCCGTTTCTATGCTCCTTTTTCTGTCCGTTTCTATGCTCGTTTTTCTGTCCGTTTCTATGCTCCTTTTTCTGTCGGTTTCTATGCTCCTTTTTTCTGTCCGTTTCTATGCTCCTTTTTTCTGTCCGTTTCTATGCTCCTTTTTTCTGTCGGTTTCTATGCTCCTTTTTTCTGTCCGTTTCTATGCTCCTTTTTTCTGTCCGTTTCTATGCTCCTTTTTCTGTCGGTTTCTATGCTCCTTTTTTCTGTCCGTTTCTATG
Source organism: Euprymna scolopes (assembly GCF_053919585.1). Lineage (NCBI taxonomy): Eukaryota > Metazoa > Mollusca > Cephalopoda > Sepiida > Sepiolidae > Euprymna > Euprymna scolopes. The sequence goes on from NC_136483.1 coordinate 181,608,699, forward strand.
CTCCTTTTTCTGTCCGTTTCTATGCTCCTTTTTCTGTCCGTTTCTATGCTCCTTTTTTCTGTCGGTTTCTATGCTCCTTTTTTCTGTCGGTTTCTATGCTCCTTTTTTCTGTCCGTTTCTATGCTCCTTTTTCTGTCCGTTTCTATGCTCCTTTTTTCTGTCCGTTTCTATGCTCCTTTTTTCTGTCCGTTTCTATGCTCCTTTTTTCTGTCCGTTTCTATGCTCCTTTTTCTGTCCGTTTCTATGCTCCTTTTTCTGTCCGTTTCTATGCTCCTTTTTTCTCTCCGTTTTTTCTGTCGGTTTCTCGTCTATTTCTCTGTCGGTTTCTATCGTCTTTTTTCTATCGGTTTCTATCGCCTTTTTTCTGTCGGTTTCTATCGCCTTTTTTCTGTCGGTTTCTATCGCCTTTTTTCTGTCGGTTTCTATCGCCTTTTTTCTGTCGGTTTCTATCGCCTTTTTTCTGTCGGTTTCTATCGTATTTTTTCTGTCGGTTTCTATCGCCTTTTTTCTGTCGGTTTCTATCGCCTTTTTTCTGTCGGTTTCTATCGCCTTTTTTCTGTCGGTTTCTATCGCCTTTTTTCTGTCGGTTTCTATCGCCTTTTTTTCTATCCGTTTTTATCGCCTTTTTTCTATCCGTTTCTATCGCCTTTTTTCTATCCGTTTCTATCGCCTTTTTTCTCTCCGTTTCTATCGCCTTTTTTCTGTCGGTTTCTATCGCCTTTTTTCTGTCGGTTTCTATCGCCTTTTTTCTATCCGTTTTTATCGCCTTTTTTCTATCCGTTTTTAACGCCTTTTTTCTATCCGTTTTTAACGCCTTTTTTCTATCCGTTTTTATCGCCTTTTTTCTATCCGTTTTTATCGCCTTTTTTCTATCCGTTTTTATCGCCTTTTTTCTATCCGTTTTTATCGCCTTTTTTCTATCCGTTTTTATCGCCTTTTTTCTATCCGTTTTTATCGCCTTTTTTCTATCCGTTTTTATCGCCTTTTTTCTATCCGTTTTTATCGCCTTTTTTCTATCCGTTTTTATCGCCTTTTTTCTATCCGTTTTTATCGCCTTTTTTCTATCCGTTTTTATCGCCTTTTTTCTATCCGTTTTTATCGCCTTGTTTCTATCGTTTTTTATCGCCTTGTTTCTATCCGTTTTTATCGGCTTTTTTCTGTCCGTTTCTATCGCCTTCTTTCTGTTTGTCGTCTTGTCTTTTTCTGTCCTTTTTCTTCATCGTTTTTCCGTCTACTGTATATTTTTCTAGTGTTCCCTTTTCGTGGCTGCTCTTTGAAAGCGTTTCTTTTTAATTTACTTTTCTTCTACACCGTATACACTGTTTTCTTTGTCTTCTCGCCATGTCCAGATTGTTATCGCCCATTTTCCCAAACTGTTTCAGCTTTTTCCTTCCTTTATTTCATAAGCTAACTTCCCCAGCAGAACACGACCGCACAATTTGATAAAGCAAAGGCAATTAGTCTTTTTTCACCCTCCAGTCGAAATGCGCCACACCCCGTTACACACACCAGTACCGGAATGGATTGTTGGAAGTGGATGCAAACGACTCTTCCCAACTCTGTCGCCTACAATGATGCCTCTTAAGGTCAATCAGTCACCTCGTTTGGCAATGTGCTTCTCGGAACTGACAGGTCATCACCTTCAATTCTTCCATAATCGACAATAATATTTGCTCGTTTAGAGAAATTCTAGCAGAGACTATTACGCTGTGACTTATAAATATGAAATACTCGTAGATTTAATTCACGTTTATCGTTAAATTTAACAACATAGGATTTTAAAATCTACATAAATCTCGTTGCATGTTTTGCATTTGATGTTACACGCCTCTCTATATGGTATAATCACGTGACACATCAATTAGATCACCGAAGTTAAGCGCTATTCAATCTGATCAGTACCGGATGGTGACCATTTGGGTATACAAGGAGCTGTATTTAAGAGACCGTCGACACATTTGTGAGTAGACTGCAGGAACCCCGCGTCGTCGTCTCTGTCGCCGTAGATATACAAGCGACTGTGAATAGTTTGTGAATTTTATATTCTTACTAGCCTTGGTGCCCGGCGTTGCTCGGGTGTTTGGACGTGTGTGTTTAGCAAAAAAAACGTGGCAGTGGGCAGGAAGGCTCGGAGTCGTGATGCGGAGGCAAAAAAGGAAGTGAAAGAAAATCTAACGTCTTACCGCTACTCCATGACACGCCCGGAAATTCGGAACGTTAAAATTAGGCAAAGTCAATCCAACCGATACGATGACTTGCAAGAATCGACGCTTACTACGAGAAGTGCCCAGTTGAGAGTGAAGGAATTAATGTTTTTTGACCAATTTTTCCATATTTGTCGTTTGAAGAGTCGAGCTTTAAAATGATACCGATCTCGTGAAAGTCCGTCGCTTCTGTCGAAAGTTTTTGCGAGACATACAAACATACATACATACATACATTTAAACAGACATGTGATACTTATATTATTGATGTTAAATTTTAATGTTGTTCCTTATTTTTATTCAATATATATATATATATATATATATATATATATCGTTTGTATTGCTGTGTTTCCTGGATGCAAATTCAATAAAAGAGTGCTCAATGCAGGACAGAGCTGGTATATCGTCTGTTTATTATACAAATATTATTGGTTACATATATGCATATGTTTCAGTTAAGTCCCAATTAAGGGGTAATTCAGACCAAAAAAGAATTGATATTTGTGTGTGTGTGTGCTATAAAGTGTTCATTTGTAATTAAGTGTATTCATATATAAATAGGGAATTAAGAACAATCACACAGATTAATTTAACAAAACTGGACTTTGTATGAAGTCGCTCTAGACAAAGTTTGAAGTCACTTGCTATAAAGATGAGAATTACTTCAAAACAAAAAAACCTCGAAAGAAAACTCCCTACTAACATTCAATCCGCTGGACTCTTAACAGGATAGCAAAAAATACTATTTTCAAGAGCTCCAAAAACAAGAAAACTGTTACACTGCTGCTGGGCAAAAAAGGATATCCCTAAAAAGATCAAGATATCTTCACGTTCAATGGAAGTAGATATCGGTATCTAAAACAGTTTCACATTGTTATATCTTATATTTATTCGAATATCACATCAGAAAATATCTTTATCATGACATCTTAGGAAGATCAGTCCAGTAATAATGGGAGCAACGAGACCTCTGAAAATGTTTTTTAAAAATCAAAATACCCGACAAATAACTTGTGAACCAAGCGCAAGAGAGATACCAATAATCACACTTAAAGAGATGATTAGAATTGTAAAATTATCTCTCGGTTATAATATATGAGATAATGTTAGACAGCCTGGCATCCGCGATGATTGCTCATCCTCAACTAGAACAAAATAAAAAATTAAAATGATTACATTTTATTCGATGGTAATATACTCATTTGTATTTGAGCTCAAAAAGCATAAAAGCTTTTACACACGAGGTGCAATAATACAAACTTTTGTAAAATACTAGCAGACTGGCGGTGCCCGGTCGTGAGATATCCTTAAATATGATATTTTAATTCATGCAGATTGCGTATTTATTGTTACAGAGACAATTCTACATTCATTATTATATTGAATCTTATATTAAGTAATGAAATCAATACAAATATATATATATATATATATATACTAGTGGGACCTGTGGAAATTCCTTATATATATTGTTATATTTTCATTTAAATTGTTTTGTTTTTACTGTCTAAAATATTTTCATTTAAATTGTTTTGTTCTTACTATTAAAAGAAAAATAGATATGCAAATCCAGTTTCTTCCCACGTGATTTCGTCACGTGTTTCCTTTTCTTTAAAATACTTCTTTTTCTCTTGCTTTAGTTGCTGTGAATTTTGTTCAATAAAGCCTTGGACATAGGTTTTGTTTTACGTCTTCATTTACTTACAACACTAATATATATATATATATATATATATATATATATATATGTAATATTAATGTTGGCATTCTGTAGTTGTTAAGTATGAGTGGACACGCTCTGATCTTATTGTAGTTCTTTTGTTAAAACGGCAAAAGTATTGATCTAAGCTAGCAGGGACGCCTAGCTAGCCCGATAGTAAAATGCGCTTAAATATGATATTTTAATTTATGCAGATTTCGAATATTTTATTGTAGAATAAATTTTCTACAAATTTTTATCTATATAATTATAAAAATTAAATGATCTTGTAACGGGTGTTGTAACCCAACATCCGGTTTACGACTTCCGGTTGCGCATGCGTACATAAATATAAACCTATAACAGCGTAAACAAAGAAATACAAATCGCTACTTTTGCAGAATTTGACCTGCGCACTGAAATATTAAAGTGATTATTTAGAAATTATTATTTAACATGGGAAGGGTGGGGATGTTTTCAAACTATTCTGTATTACAACTATACTGTCGCAATTTTCTTACAAATAAATCAACTTTCACCCGTTGACAACGTATTGTTTTACTGTGTACTTTTCCAGCGTCCCAATTTTTTTTCGTGTTTAAATTATCCAAATAAACAATTGTTAATAGTTTCTGCTTTTTTTTTTTTACATCGTTCATTTCCGTATTACGTTTAAGTTATTTTTACACAATTTTTACAAATAAATCTACTTTAACCCATTGACAACCATAAGAGCATTTCATAACGTATTGTTTTACTGTGTACGTTTTCAGTGTCCTACTTGTTTTTTTTTTTCGCGTTTAAATTAAGATGTATCAAAATTTGAATTTAACTATAATTAGTATTATGGTATCTGTTCAGTGCACATTTACCTATAAATATTGCAAACCATTTATAATTCAATGGCTGTAAGTTTTTTTTTTTTCAAATATAAACAATTATAAACAGAACGACTCATAGAAATCCATCTATATTCTTTTTCATTTTAATATGCCAGGCCCATACATTAATTCCCTAGCGCATATAACATACTGACCCAACAGGTCACAGGTAGTCTAGTATATTATAAAATTGTGACTTAAAAAATAAAAAAATTACATCCATATGAATTGGGGCATCAGCTTACATTGAAACCGAAACCAAAATATATATATATTCAATCACATCTGATTGAACACGATTTTTCTGGATATCTTGTAGATTCTCCGAGCGGTCTTTTTATTTCACTCGGCATCTGTAAAGAATGGCGCCCAAAAGTTGTTCAGCCATATTCTACTCAAGCGCTTTTAATCGGGTCGTCCGATTATCACCAAGGGTGGATGTTGTTGACTGTTGTCTTCTTCCATGAAGACTCAACTCCCGGGGATTAATGCCAGCAATAATATGACGATAAAAAACACAACGTTTTATTTGAAAAACGTTGTCTAACAACTTTTATGAAACAAAACCTGCTAAAGCCGTGAAATTTAAGAATATTTTCTTGTACTTATTTGCAATGTTTCTAGTTTAGATGTGCTCATATATAAGATAAAAATGTGCATGTTGTGTAATATCTTTGGTAAAGTAGACCGAAAAAAAAATCGAACCGGTAGTCATCCTAGACGGATAGAATCCGCTTCCCCGAAGAAAGAAGTTTCGCCTATAATACAAATCTCACCTGTCTGTTTAAATGTATGTATGTCTGCCTACAACTTTCGACAGATGCAAAGGATTTTCACGATATCGATATCCTTTTTAAGCTCGACTTTTCTACAGGAGGGGTCGCTTTCTTCGCCGATATTTTCAAAATTCATTGGCTTTTTTCGATTGTCTAGCCTTAATGTAAACCTAATTTACTTCCGGTTTGGCGATTGGTTCAAAGGCTAACGCTTTACGTTATTTTTTTACACCACTTTCCTTCCTTCCTTCGCGGTACGGGTTCGAGCCTGTCTGCCTACAACCACTTTTTTGCGCTCGCAATTTTCCTTTTTTTATTCCTCAATCAACACCGTTACACCCACCTCCACTTTCTTTTCCGCCTTCTCGTCACGGGTTCGAGCCTGCCTGCTACAACTTTAATTTACTTATTTATTGCTTAACACACACTTACAAACACCGGGCAACGCCGGACACCCAGGCTGGTCATCAATAAGGAAAGAGTGAGAAAAAATACCCTGTTCAGGCATAGCATTTCGAAGCTAAATGCTAGTCACTAGACAATACAGAATGTAAAACATAGATAAAGAACTGGCTAAGGAATATTAAGATTAGAAATGAATAAAGCATGTATTGAAAAACACTAAAAAAAGGCATAAAATATAAGAATTGAAATATAAAAATATATATGAAAATATAACAAGGGGAAAAGAGTTAAGCATACGTGAATAAAGAAAAAATATAAATAGTAAGTATATAGGATTTTACCAGGATTTAAAGAATTTTATCTAAACTTGATTCTCCGCAATACATATTTTTAAAATCTTTTGAAAGTTGCCATCTTTGCTCTCCGGAACCCCCTTCTAAGGATTACACTTGAATTTTTATTTTAAAAAATATGTATTATTTTGAACATTCTTTGAAATTTTTATGGATTTTAATGTGCATTACTTAATGTTTTGATTTTACTCCCTCCACTTCCGCTTTTTTAATCAAATTTTTATATGCATTTCCGTATCCCTTGTTTGCTTTTTCTGTCATTATTCCTTCTTTCTTCTTTTTTTCTCTCTTCCCTCGCATTTTCTTTTTTGTATTGTTTGTTCTTTCTTAATGATCCATATTATTTCTTAGTAATCCCTATATTTTTTTCTATTATTATCTATATACTTACCTTGCCGATTTTTATTCTATTATTTCCTTCCGTATTAAATACATTTAATGTCTCCTCTTAAGTGTTCAGCTTTCCCTATTTTGATAAGCTTGTTTTGTAAAAGATATATTCTTTGATTAGTCCATAATACAGTATAACCGATATAAGAGATCTCTAATATAAGAAAACGGATATAAGAGAGTTTCTCTGGTCCCAAATTAGAGTATGTGTAATTGTACAATGTAAACTGGATATAAGAACTCCCGGATATAAGTGAGATGTATGGCCTGAAGAGAAAGTCTCTGATATCCTGGTTGAACTAATATATATATATATATATATATATACAGACGTCTGTCTTTCAATCACATTCTTTCAAATCCCGTTCAAACTCTCTCCACAGCATCTGTACCAAAATATAGTACTAGATTAAGCATTCTACTCTATTATAATAGCATATATTAATAGAATGTGCATCTGTGTGAGCTCATCTCTGAGAAGGCGTGGCTGAGAAGTTATCAGTGTTATATTTGTCTCGCTCATAATCTAAAATTTACATTCAGTGTGTTCCTGTTTTCTTAGGCATGTCTCTAAAAATAAATATACCGCTTCGGTGAAACGAACTGGATTCTATTATGTTGGTGCAAAAATAGTGTCGTTTTTGGGGGTGAAGTTTAACGCCAAAAACGATGTTATTTTTGCACCAACCTAATAAATCGCACACATTCGCGGGGTTTCAGTTTGTGTCGCTTTCCCCCAAGCTACGGTCACACTCTGATACTTGTGCAATTAAACTTAACTATCAAACCCCCATTTTAAAATAACAATTTGGTAAAGAAGAGAAATGACAAAATTTTAAAAGTGAAATATTATTGAAAGCAAAATATATTCCAGGGCAACCCTGGTTATATGCAGTTCGTATTTATTTATCCAATATTTGATTCAGTTAGTGGAAATTAACAAAAAGACCAGGCGTTGATCAAGATTGAATAATAATCAACGGATGTTACACGATTTCAATATTTTTATTGTCATCGAAATCGATAAAATGGTCCAATTTTCAATCAAATCGATTGATTGCCTGCTCTAGTCAGATTATACTGTTGATTTTATAGAATTAGATTTTTTATAACAGCCTGAATGAAAGTTTAAAATGCAGAAGTCAAGTATTACGGTTTAGTTATGTTCTAAGTGGAAACAAGTCTTTCGAACGCGCCTTTGTCTTATCAAAGAACATACTGTTGTTTTTATACATATTGCCATTGTGCTTGTACGGTGATAAAACTTCTCAAATTCATTTCTAATGTATTTAACATCTGACCTTCTTTAATTGGATGCTTTTTTGATCTGTTCCTTCTTTAATTGGATGCTTTCAATTAACGATATTAATCGGAGGTTTACTATCGGAATACCTCATCTAAGAACACTATCAGAAAGTACATTTTGATGAAATTAACATATAAAGAAAAAACAGCGCAGCGGTTTCAGAATCCATAGAGAACAAATTCGTATACACACAAAGTGCCGTTTATATATAAACTAACCTGGGTGCCCGGTGCTGCAAAAAATATATATATGGTAGTAGGAAGGAGGAAAGAACGCGAAAAAAAAACGTGATGTCTTTGCCGTTGCGTCCATCACCAAAGCGGAAGCGGTGAAGGTTTAAATTACGGCTAGGCAATCAAAAAGAGGCGATGACTTTCGAAAATATCGACCCCTCCTTACAGAAAAGTTCCCAGTTGAGGGTGAAGAAATTAATGTTTTTAGTCAATTTTTCGATATTTTTCGTCCGAAGGTTCAAGCTTCAAAACGATACTGATTTTGTGAAAATCCGTCGCCTCTGTCGAATGTTTTAAGCTGGCATACAAACATACATAATACATATATTTAAACAGACAGGTGAGATTTATATTATAGATTGTTAACTAAAAACGGTGGCCTATTGCTATTAATATTCGAAATAAATTGTATAGAAATCAAGTAAGATAAATATTTTCGTGTACGCTTATATAGACTTGGATAATCTCCACAAAACATAGCTTATGTGAATCTTTAGTAGCGTATCTAATTGGGAGAAATATATATTTATCATTTTTCTTGCCAATTTTCTTTTCTTTCTTATTGTTTTTTTTTTTTTGTTTGTTGGTCCTGAAAGAGGTTTCTTGGAGTGGGTTTCCGGATTTCCAAATAAATGAAGCGAATTTCTTTGTTTTGACTTTCAGCCAATGAAAATGGTCGCTATCGCTGTTTTCTCCCAAAGAGTTGGTTCATAATGTTGTGTGGAAATGATTTCTTGCCGGCATTCTATATTTCTTTATTTAAGTATTAAAGCACTGAACCCAAATGCTAGTAAGAAATAACAAAATGAGTTATGAAAATGCCCCGAGATATGTTTTCTTGTTCTGAAATCGTAACTGTTATCTACACTCTTATAAAAAGTTACTTTGAGTGTGCGAATTCCTTGCTTATAGGTTCTGAAACGACGGAGCCTATCTTTTGCAAATTTCACACACAGTATTTTCTGTCTGACAGTGTTCTTAGATATGTTGTGTACAAAAATTCATCCGATAAGTATTGAAAATCGAAAAGATCTAATTTTCAAAATAGTCTTTCTTGCCAATTGTTAAAGGAATATTTTACGTTACACCGGTAAAATGAGATAATAAAATCGCAGCAAATCATTTCTTCTGAAAAAAAAAACTGATTTATGTACATCTGTACATATAGCTGAATGGTATAGCATTCGACTACAGATCGAAAGAGTTTATGTTGACGCCCGAGTCTACCTCACCATTTTATTTTATTTTGTCTTATGATTGGGTTAAATTTACGATGAAAAAAGAAGTACCAATTAAAATCGCCGCAAATAATTTCTTTTTTTTTTTTTTTGCATATTTTAAAACTAAAGATTAATCAGAAGTGACATTTCTAGGGCAGTCCTCGTCAATTCCAACTATCAACTGACATGATATTGTAAACAAACACGGACGGAATTTGATGAACGACATTATTATATGTTTAGGGTTTTTTTTTCGAATTAATCCACCGGTTAAATTATTCCTCGTAATATATAATAAGCACAAGAGGATTGATTCTATAATAATACGCCCACAATCCGCATGAATTAAAATGTTTAAGCTTATTGTACCACCGGGCGAAGCCGGGCGTCCAGCTAGTTGTCAACTAAAGATTCTTGTGAAAGAAAGTGGATACGTTCGTTTTTTTTTGTTTTTTTTTTTAAACTTGCAGCATTTTTATTTATTTTTAAAAGAAAAAAAAAACATTCTGCAATTTTTTCGTATTAATAGCTGTCAACATAATATCATTTATAAAAGTATTATGTCTGTCTCTCTACCTGCTTGCCTTCATATTTTCAAACTCTTTTTCTTCCGAAAATAAAAGTCGCATAGCAATGTTAGAAGCCTCAAATGACTAGATTTTTATGAACCGTGCTTTTAGGAATCTTCAGCCGGTTAAAATAGTTTTTAAGGGGTTAAAATAGTTTTTAAGGGGTTAAAATAGTTTTTAATGTGTTAAAATAGTTTTTAAGGGGTCAAAATTGTAAAAATCGTTATACATTTTGCATATGTATCTTCGTTTATTTTTAATCAGTTCATATGTGAGTGATGCTGGTACAGCTGGTAACGTCACCAGTTTTGAATGCTACAGTTCTGGTTTCGGTTTCGATTCTAGCTGATGGCACCCAAATATATATATATATATATATATATATATATATATATATATATACTTTTGAAATCATAAGTCTTTAATAATACATACGAAATGTGGACACATTAAAATATCATATTTAAGCGTATTTTACGATCGGGCTAAGCCCCCCCCCCCCGCTGGTATTCTTTTAAATCAATAATCTGAATGTAGGAGTTTGGAAATGTATTCACTTAAAATAGTACGGTTTTATTTATTTAATTGAACGAGGTTATTCATCTTCATAAGTGTTGGTTCGCCACGTTTCGGCCAACTCCTACTCTGGCTTTCTTCGGGTTATTATCCGCGACGTGATAGGAATACTGAGTCTCATAACTGTAACCCAGTGATTATTACCTTTTAATAGTTAGTAGTTTATCACGTTTTGGCCATCTAAACCTTTGGTCTGCTTTCGGTAGAATTAATAACGCTATCTTTAGACCATGCTCACCTGAAACCGTAATAACTCAACAATTTTATCCACTACGATACGTGTCCTGAAAAAACAAAAGATATAGTACAATTTTAATCGATATGACTGCATGTGTTAATTTGGTAACAAGTCTTTTTAAAATGGTTAATGTGGACATTTTTACATTGGGGATATAAAATTAATAACATATCACTAATATTTCATAATTTTTGATTTGAATCTAAGTAAATTAGACGAAGGTAGTACTTTCGCCAAAGAGTTAATGTATTGAGTCGATTTTGTTACCGTTTGATCCCAGTCTAGCGTCCGCATTGCTTCAGTAATCCCTACCAACCGTAGTCAACATATCGGAAATAAACTTAAAATTTAACCTTTGTAAATATAGTTCAAAAACAAAGATCAAGCGTTGATCAAGCTAACACAAGAGAAAAACGAGAGAAAGGTACACGACAGTGAGTATCTGGTACCGCCAAAGTGCCTGGAAATTGGCAAAATGTTTTACCTAATGCCGAAAATAAAAAAGAACTCTTTTCATTCCTGTCAACAAGCATTGTGCAAACACGATCCCAGTATGGCAAACAGGTTTATATAAGTTCTGATGAGCTAATCCTTAATGCAGAGAATGGACCGCCCATGGGACTATGTAATCACGAGGAGGCAGATACTCGTGTCCTGGTACTTCTTCCTCGTGCCCTCCAATATTCACCACTGGGAATGATCTATACTGGTAACACAGACGTTGTCGTAATGCTTCTGTGTAACTTTCACCATATCAAGGTTGTAAATCCAGAGTCAGAAACCTGGATTTCTTTCAAAATAGGAAAGACAGTCAACATGATATCCCTCAACAACATTGCAATCTAGGTGTGACCACAGGCAAAGCCTTGACTCTCTTTCCCGCTTTTACTGGGTCAGACAGAACTTCAGTTTTCAAATACAAAGGTAAGCGATACTGCTTCAAGCAGGAAGACGAGGTTCCATCCTTATTGAGTGAGTTTGCGACAGTTTCTAGAACCCCGTTTCTCATATCGCCCAAGTTGAGTGAGGTTGTGAGTTACTTTGTTTGCAAAATGCATTCTGACGAGTCTATTACTGATGACGCCAATGTTGACCTTGTTCAAATAAGTTTTCTGTTTAAGGACTCTGCATGTAGAAAGAATACCTCCGACAAGTAATGCACTGGAACAACATCTCAAAAGGAATGTTTATCAGGCGACCATCTGGACTACAGCACACAAGCCATTGGCACTAGTCCCAAGTCAAAGCAATCATGGATAGATGGGAAAAGATGACCAATTGGTTTCCGTATGAACCACATTGGCCCTTGCTATGAGTGTGTTTGATCTAGACGTAAAATCCACATGCACAAAACACTGCTCATCATGCAAAAAGGCTGCCTTAAAGTGCTCACGTTTATGCAAGTGTAAATGTCATAACTAAAATTGTAGTGAGAATAAGTAATGGTTATTTGCACTTACCTAATCAATAAAATATCAATAAGAACAATGAAAATAGACTGTTCAGCTTATATTCATGTTATTTTAGAGAATTTACATTCAACTCTGTTCAATTGTAAACATGCATAGTTCTGTTACATTGTAACATAAATTTTATCGTGTAATTTACCATTTAGAGACAAATAAATAATCTAATGTAGTCAAAAAAGGTTTTATTAGATTCCTTGACTATGAAAATCTAGGTATAGATACCAAATGTACGTTTCTAGGTTGAATAGTTTCCAAGATATCTAGATTAGATTTGGTTGGCGGCCATTTTGCAAAATGGCGGATATGTATGAAGACGCAATCTGATCGTTGTCCAGTCGAACTAAAATTATTACTTAGACCTTAAGCTTCAACCTGGTACAAAAAAATCAAACTTTTACAAAAAGTTGAATTGACTGACCCTCTACCCCCCACTAATATACTTACATATAAAGTAGTCTTCATTTATCCCTTGTACCTATAGTTCAAACAGGACCTTAACCGAACACATCTTAAACTATCGCCAATTACAGCACCGCTTAAAGCGTGTTTCCTGAAACTATATGTGCTTTTTAACTCGGCTAAAATAATTACATTTTACAAACTTCCCCCTTCGAGTACTTATTCCCAGAAGAACAATAAAACCGCTTTAACTTAAAATCTAGTAAGTCCTCCCACCCACCTTATTTCACTGCCAGCACATTTTCTTAAGAGATAACAATGTTTCTACAGCATTGCTTCTACTCAGATTTATGGCTATCTGTATTTGCCACAAACTATAGAACCATGATCTCCACATGATCGGAAACTACTGAGCCGATCTAGCTGAAATTTGGTATGAACCGTTGTATGATATTATACAGTAAAACTTATTAATATAATGTCCGTTCTATGCACAGTTCGGGATTAGTTACTACAATATCACATTTACTCCAGATGTTTTCTCGAAAAATACTGGACTGATCTGACTGAAATTTTGTATGGGCCTTTTTAACATCAAATGCAGCGAAGTACCATGATAATCATTCGATGCACGGTTAGAGATTTTGGAGAGATTAACAAGATTATTCACCGCAACACCACATTTACACTAGAAATTTGCCATAAAGTACTTGTTCCAAGTCAACGGGCTATAACTATTGCCCGTTTATACAGGCTAAAAGGTCGAATTTAAATAATATTGATTCTTATTTAGTGATCTTGCGCTTTCTCAAAGTGTGAGAATTGCCAAACTTGGCAGCCGATTGGGTAACCTTGACCTTGCCAGGTAGACAATTAATATCAATGTGAATGCAGTTCGAACCAGTTGCCCCAGATTTGCAGCCTTGGTTTTCTGAAAAGCTAAACTTTTTGTTAATATCAGAGCTGATAGAAATCTACGAAAATCGATATTTAATTTCGTGTTCAAAATAGTTCCACCCTCTCATTGATATTTATTTCATCTATGTCTATATTTGTAGGCTGGTAAGGGCGAAGGACAACTAAATTCGTTCAACGGAATGCTATGAAATTACTTACGTTCATATTAACAGAAGAAAGTGACTATAATTATTTTAAAAACCCGCTCGGAATTCTTCCGCTATTCGTTTTCACTATTGTTCGGAAGTTCTACACTATTCTGTTACTCTGAGATTCTCTTATTCTTCTATTCTTTTATCTTTTTTTTTTTTTTTTTATTCATCAGTTTGTCGGTTTCACATTAGTTTTATTCATTGTTTCTTTCAGAGTAACGAGTTTCTCTGACGTCATACGCGATTCTCAATTTTACGCAATCTTCATTTTTTTTTTAATTCTTTCCTAGTTGTTCTGTTTTAGATGCGTATTTTTGTGCGATATGCTTCTTTCGGGGGGAAAGAAAGTTAATCTAATTTAAAATTCAATAGGAAAATATTCCCACTGTAGAAGAGTGAGTTTCGGAGCTTTTTTTTTTCCTGGTGCATCTCTCGTCATTGGCAAATGTTTGATTGTTAAGGAAATACATTCGGAACACAAGAATCGCAAATAATGTGTAGTACACGTGTGCCTCTGCACATTACTTTATTACTTATATATACACGCAAACATTGTAAACATAACAGTAATTATTCTACTTGATGATCTATATAATTATATGTATGTATTTATATGTGTATATATAATATATACACGTGTATATGTCTCTGTGTCTATATGTAATCAGTGAAGGAAAAGTATAAGCGCACAACTGGGTGAAAAAATAAATTTAAAAGATGAAAATAAATCTATATCTATAAAAGTGAACATGCATGTGTGTGTACATTTCCCTACGCAATAACTCTGTCAATTTTAAGTCTACAGACTCGAAATTTTATATACAGAGTACTGAGATTTGGGAAAATCTTTGGTCGGTTTTCAGCCAGAAATTTGACTGTTAAGTAGTCAAAGTTCAACAATTTGACCTTTGAAAACTCTACCAAACTCCTCCAACAATTTTGGGTATAAACACTTGAAATTTTAGATATAGGTTCGTTGTACATGAATCTAACTTAATAACTTGATGTGAGCCTAAAACAATAAATGTTAAGGGGTCATAATAGGGGGTCAAAGTTTTAAAAAATTTACCGCTTTTTTTTTTTTTTTTTTTTTTGCTCAACATACACCTCCAAACACCCGGGCACGCCGGCTAAAATGCTAGTATACAAATAAACGTCTAACTTCTAATTTCCTGTTGAGTTTTTGGACGATTTTAGATGCAAATAAACTCCAATTTCTTATATGATCTGTTTGAATATGCTATAGAAAAATTTTCAGAAACCATTCTCTTCATGCTTTCAATAAAGCACGAAGGAATTTCATTAAAATGGGTAGATTTATATTCGTCTTTTTACTCTCTCTCACACACACACACACACACACATATATATATATATATATATATATATATATATATATATATATACACACACAATTATGTAAATACAATTTTGTGTGTGTGACTTCATTCCTTATAGACTCCGAAACGTCTGAACAGATTTTCTTTAAAATTTACAGAACTCTAATGTATAAGTCGAGGAGTGATCTTAGTTTTGTCTCAGAATACCCCCGATAATTACCGATAATCGATAATCGAAACCGTTATTTTAATTTATCTATCCTTCGTAAAGCAAATTTTCCATCTTTTCGCTTAGCAACAGTAATAAAACAACGGGCCGTTAAAATTCTACTGTGGGTAGTTAGTAGCGTACTTGTTTTTTTTTTGTTTTTGTTTTTGCATGACATAGTTGTAGATTCAAACACCGCACGTAAATGTCATAATGGTTTTCTCCGTTAATTAGAAAAGTTTTATAAAATAATTTTATAAAAGAAACTGTAGGTTCTCTAGAGTGCAAAGTAGCATAACATATATTTTGGACTAAGTTACTGCATTGAGGCGTGTGAAGCTTTCTCCCGGGCGATTTCACGGATTTCGATGACAATAATTTTTTTTTTTACAGTGATCACCACTTATCAAGGCCTGGAAGCCACTAAGGGATAAGGGTTATTTCAAGTACATTACGTTAGTGTGGAGATTTGATGATGAGTTTACTTAAGGGGGCGGTTCATTAGGAATTTGTTAACGTTGGACTTTAAGACATCCAAGTTGCAGTCAGGTAGGAAGCAGGCAGACGGAACAGAGTTCCACAGGCGTGCAGTTCTAAGAAAAAAGCTTTGTTCATGGAATCCACGTTATATATTATCCAATATAGGAGTGTGAAATATTCGTTGATCATCATTCAATCCCGGGCAACGTCAAGTCTTCCTGCTAGTATATATATAAACCACTATTCACTCCACACAAGACAAACTGCAACTAAGCCTTAATGGGGCTACTCTCAATTATGGACAAGATTAAAAGTTGTGCAGCGAGATGCTTGTTCACTTTACATTTAAATTTCATGCATGTCATTTAAGTCGGAAGAACATAGATCAGGCGGAGAAATTTCAAAATCAATCGATTCGAGGACTTAAATTATTTAAGTAGACATCTAGTAATATCCGATATTTCGTCGGGGCACACGCTGTTGTAGTGTTTGTAAAACAAGCGCAGTGAGGCAGGTATGTGTATAGCATAATAACAAGTGCCAAACATTTTCCGGACTCGAATCGTGGGATTAGCTTAAATGGTTATATCTACATTAACGATTCCGGAAGATTTTAATGTGTTCGATGTAAGTCATATTTAAAGATTTATTATTAAAAAAAATATATATATGAGCAAACAGTTAATAAAATATGTTAAAAAACACTTTGAAATGAGTTAAAAACATATTTAATCTGAAAAGGAAACACTAGATAAGTGGATAGTCCTTAATCCGCGGAGTTTCGAAGAAATACTTTCCTTCTCATCAGAGGGTAGGAATTAGCAAAATGCGGGATCGGATTTTGTATGCAGAAGTATTTGATGAAACAACAAGTAAGTCAAAGATCTTACTTGAAAACAAAAAAAGTGAAGCAGAGGGAATATAGTGAAGAAAAAGGTGATTACACATGAATGGATAGTCTGGTGGAAAATAAAAAATCCAGTGACAATAAAATCCAAATGTAAGTTTCTTGAAGTTTTACATTTGGATTTTACTGTCACTCAAAAAGTAAAATTGTGCTACCTGTTTCAATGAAATAATAAAATCTCATTGTAAGAAACAATATTTAATTTACCCCTTAGGCCTAGCACTTTTAAACAAACAAAGCTCTTTTTTTGTTTTCCCCTTTTTTACTCAAGGTTTTGCTGATTCTTCTGATGAACAACCACTACACGTCAAAATAAATACGAGTCTCTTTCTTACGCATATAATGCAGTGCTTATATATTATTATTATTATTATTATTATTATTATTATTATTATTATATTCGAAAACGCGGTAACAGCAAAAAGGAAGTCGCTTTCATATTCTTCTCGAGGGTTTCCAAATTGGCCTTTTTAAAAAGTCCAAAATCGCAAATTTCGCTTCTTTTTTTTTTTTTCAAACAGTCCAACTTACAAAAATTTATTTACCCTTTTAAACGTGTTAACGTATAGACTAAGGTAGTAACAAATACAATATTGCATAGATAAATTAATTTGCTATTAAGACTGATCTATTTAAATTTTTTAATCGAAGGTCATTAATATTATGCTCCATAAAATGTTAAATTCATAATGATCAGTGATTCAGTTTTAGTGTAAATCTTTTACATGCAAGGATACAAAATGCCTAACTTTCAGAGCATCAACCATTGGACTTGAAAACAAAACGCTGGTTCGATACTCTTAGACTTTGCTTAAAGAGTTGACTAAATTATATTGTCTTTAAATGATTTGTATTTGTCTACATTCTTCGACAATAATAACTAAGATAAACCGATGTTTTAAATGCATTGAATTATACTAAGTATAAACAATTATTTTATTCACGATAGTGTTTAATTTATAAGAAATCATATATATATATATATATATATATATATATATATATATAAACTACTTTATGTACTCACATAAAATTAATATACGAACGTATAAATTTATGCGTAAAATTAATATACGAACGTATAAATTTATGCGTAAACTTGAAGTATTTACTTCAAAAGGGTTCAATACGTAGGTAGAGCTAGTTAGTAATTTATAAAATATATATGGCGATTAAGCTACACTGAATATTCCACTGAATATATATTTTATAACTAACTATATATATATATATATATATATATATATATATATATATATATATATTATTTTTATTACATTTTCACCCAAAACAAGGCACATTGCGACTATGGTGTAAGGGGCTACTATCAGGGGCAGCAACTACTGAGGCACTATGTTGCCATTTTGGCAGCAAGATGTGGGTTTACGTTACACTTGAACTTCTGCATGTCAGTACAGTTGGGGAAGCAGAGACCGGGAATGGAATTACAGAGTCTAGCGGTTCTGGAGAAGAAACTACTGGAGTAGAAAGATCTTTTACATCTAGGGATCTCTACTGTGTGGGGGTTGGATTTGACTGCCTGTCGGGTTTGTCGAGGGTGTCTACGTCGTGGGGGCACAAGTGTCTGCAGTTCGTCGGAGCATTCACCATTAAAAAACTTGTAGAACAGGCAGAGGGATGCAACGTTTCGTCGATGGGACAGAGGCTGAATCTTAGATGTCAGTTCAGGGCCTATCAGATTGGTGACTCTCTTTTAAACCTTGTCTAGGAGCAAGAGACTAGCAGCAGATGCACCAGCTCAAATGTGACAGCAATACTCCATACATGGGCGAATGGTGGCCTTATAGAAGTACAGGATACTTTCTAATGTCAGTAGTTTTCTTCGCAGCAGCCCTGGCAATGTTTTCAATATAATTGTTCCAACTCATGTTTCCTGTGAACGTTTAGCCAAGCAGTTTGAAAGATGTATCCTCAGACAGGGAGTCACTGGCCATTGCTATTGGTGGCAGAGAAGGTTTCTTGTAATTATTGAAGGAAACCAGTTTAGTCTTGGCAGCATTGGATGTGACCATCCATTTATGTCCCCATTCCACTAGAGATTGGAGGTCATCCTCTAGTGTTTTTGCCATTTCTTTAGTTATGTGTTCATTTGTTTTCCTGTCATGCCTGTTATAGTGTGATGTCATCAGCATATATACCCATCTCAGAGGCAGTTTTGTCGGGAGGTCATTAATAAATATTAGGAACAATAGAGGTCCAAGGATAGACCCCTGGGGCACTCCCGCATTTATATCACACTGTTTAGATGTACGACCGTCGAGGACAACCTGGATTTTTCTCTTCTCTAAGAAGAGTTTAATTATGTTAAATATTCTACCAGTGATACTGTATGATTTCATTTTCCTGAGGAGACCCTCATGCCATACCCTGTCAAAAGCCTTAGATATATCTAGAGCTACCGCTCTGCCCTCCCCCGCTTTGTCCAGTGAATGGTATATATGTTCAGAGATTACAGTGAGAATGTCTGCTGTGGAACGGGCTTGTCTAAATCCATATTTGTCAGTCAGAAGTTTAGCATCTGTAAGGTGACGGACTAGAGCATGGTTAATTATGGTCTCAAATATTTTGGCGAAAAGCGAGAGGAGGCTAATGGGGCGATAATTTGCTGGGTCAGTTCTTTCGCCAGAATTCTTGAATACTAGTACCACAGAAGCAGTTTTCCAACAACCCGGAAAGCATGATTCATTAAGGCATTTGTTGTAGAGTTTGAAGAGACCTGGAGCTACTTCGGCTGAGCACTTTTTTAATAGCACAGCTGGGATGAGATCAGGCCCACATGCTTTTGAAGAGTCAAGGTTTTTTATGATAGCATATACCTGAGCAGGGGTGATTTTTTAGATCGTCTAGCGTGCCATCTGTCCGCAAAGGAAAGTCAGACAGAGGGTGGTTGGAAGGGTCCAGTGTGGAGCTTGAGGCAAACCGTCTGGCAAGCATATTAGCCTTTTCCGTTGCTGAGCAAACAACCTCGTGATTGTTGGTTAATGGGGGAATTGTTGATTGCCCATTAATTACTACACTGTTGTAGATTTTCCAGAAGTCACGAGTTCCTAATTTTTGTGCTTCGATGCGTTTTTAGTGATTTCAGTAAATTCTCTCTTAGCTGTCGATATTTCTTCCTTAACGTTACTTCTAGCTTCTATATACTTATGTCTGTTTGAACTGGACTTACGTCGGTTAAATCTACGGTATGCATGTTGCCTTTGAGCAATGGTAGTTGCGCAAGTCGACGTAAACCATTGGGGAGAGTGGGGCTTGCTATAAAATTTCCGCATGGGAACATGTGCTTCAATTGCTGGTTTGAACCATTCAGTGGTCTCATTTGCGCACTGTTCAGCAGGAAGAGAAAAAATGTTTCCCTATGGGGCATCTCTGATAAGATCTCTGATGGCTTCCCAGTCAGCCTTTTTATAATATTTCGTTGTTTTGAGCAGTGGCTCTTCAGTTTGGGGTCTAGAGTTGAGGACGATTTCGACCATTAGACGGTCAGCTCACTCACTCACGGCTGACGAAACGCTACAGAGACTGCATCAAGCTCACCCTCAAGCGCTGCAATATCCCATTCAATCTATTGGAGACTTTGGCAACAGACAGAGACACTTGGCACTTCACATGTGATCGCGGGATAGCCTTCAACAACGAGTATGACCGAGCAGCTACGAAGCGTTGCACTTTGAGATACCGATGAGCGGCGATCACTTACCGTGAAAATCCAAATCCTGTCTTCCTGTGCTCTATCTCCGCAAAGCAGTGTAGATTACGCCTCGAGCT
Organism: Euprymna scolopes; assembly: GCF_053919585.1. Classification (NCBI taxonomy): domain Eukaryota; kingdom Metazoa; phylum Mollusca; class Cephalopoda; order Sepiida; family Sepiolidae; genus Euprymna; species Euprymna scolopes. The sequence goes on from NC_136483.1 coordinate 181,629,253, forward strand.
TCAGTCAGCAACGGAATCACAGAGTCAAATTAAAAAAAAGAAAGATGTTGATTACGCCGTCATTCATATGGATAGACTACCATAACAAACTTTAACTAACATTAAGTTAACCTCGATAGAAAAGGAAAACAGCGGTTATGCGACTGCTAATCAGAGTAGATGCGGCCATGAGTGAAGAAAAGTAAAACTGAATGTACGTTAATTGGGCTTAGCAGTCCGTTTAAGAATTGTCTGTTTATTCGTTAAGTTCTTTTTTTAAACACTCATCCACAACACTCTCACATAAATACGTTGATAGGCCAAATGTTTTATGGACATTATATACACCACTAAGACGACTGCGATGATATTATACATACAGGGATATGTCGACATATACCCAGTATTTAACAGGAGAACGGGACAAGCGTGCATAGTTAACCATTCTGTGTGTTCCTTTTAGCAAAGAATGTTTGTTTTTATCTTAATTATAAAATTTGATCTGTTATGCGACTGCTACTTAAAGAGTAGATTGAATAGTTTTATTATAAAAAGAAAACATTTTCCAATAATAATAGCGATACTATTACTTTTAACGGCAAATCAGTAAAATAACGTCCTTCATTAAAACACCCACGAAAAGGTGATTCTACTTTTTAGGTGCACGTGTGGACCTATTGAAAAACCTATTGCAACTATAAAAACCAAAATCATTTTTAAATTTACAGTTTCGCATATAAATTTAACGTAAAATGATCTTCATTCACTGGCTATTACTAATATTACTGGCAAGGTCGCAAACAATTTGAAATAGTTAAAATGTATAATCACCAGCACATAAAAATATAAACGCTTACATCTCCCAGAGAAAAATAACAATTTTTGATTAACCCGTTAAAATGCTGAAATATCTCTGAAATGGGTTTCAATTTCGCATTATATTATTATGTTAAACTAGTTTAAAATTCTAAATCTTACATATAAATCCCACTATGTTTGTCTCTGTGTGTCTGTCTCCGTTTTTCAAAGTATATCTCCTTGGGGTTGGAAGGTCGCTGGACGGCATGCAGTACCTCAAAAGATTCATTTTTGGTGCAGAATGTTATTAGACGTTAAATTTTTTTAAATAAATCACAACTTGCTACGCGTTGCGCAATGGCGCCATTCTACTCGTGCGTACGTCCTGTAAGACAGATATCTATTTATTTAGTTATTTTACAAAACTTTCAAATCGATTGTTCCTTTCGATGCAGTGGATAGCGTAACCGGCTACTAATACCAGTGTTGCGGTTTCGATCTTCACAAATCCATTTTACTGTTTTTTCATTCCGATATTCATGACTTTTAAATGTTATTATGTAATAATTTTACAATAATACTTTTATATAAAGAATACAAAAAATGTTTTATGTACGTAATGAAAATGGCATATTCAATATATATATATATGTTTTTATAGATTTGTCTTTTTGTAATAATTTATTGGAATAATTTATTAAAAATACAATTTATATAGACATTTATTTCACAAGCTTTTGTGTAGACATTTTCTATACTTGTAAAAATAAAACATAATGAGTAGATAAAGGGAGAGAGAATAAGGCTCTTCATTTCTCTCTTTTTTCGTGACCCATTTCCCTCTGTCGGTTGAAAAACGGAATCAGTCTTGAAAGCAGTAGCAGCAACAGCCATCATCTTTGTTGTACAATGTTAATACTACTTTATTATAATAGTAGTATTAAAGCTATAAATTATCTTCAAGACGTTGGCCACAGTTTTAAATGGAGGCGAAGAGGCGGCAGAAGACAACACGACGGCATTCGTGACTATCATTACCAAACATCGTTTTCTTAAAATCATTTTTTACGTAGTAACAAGACTACAAATGTTCTTGAACTTTTCATGTTTCTGATAGTAACTTCTACGAATGATTTTATTACAAAAAATACAATTCATATTAAATTTTCATTTCGCAACCTTTTGTGTAGATACTTTCTATACTTGTCATAATAATATTCATTGTGAAAACGCAAAGTTCAACACAATTAACAACAAAAAAAAAGAAAAATTAAGAATATTTACGATGTTCAATGTAAATACCCGACACGGAACTAAAACGTCATATTCCAAAAGTCACGTAATTTGATGAAGTGGTTATTTTATTTATTTTCAGAAAATCATTTGTTTTTTTTTAATTTTGTGATTTACACAGTAACTCATAGGTTGATATTTGACACTTACTGCATTTTCTTTACAAAAAGTAATAGTAGATAACTCCATTCGCGAGGTTCATTCGAATTTGAAATTCTTAACAAAAAATGTAATTGTTTCATATATATTTTTAAAGGGGAGGGATATGGAGTCAATCCTGAAAATCGCTGAAGCACTGTACGATCATAATATTGCTTTAATTTTATATGTTTTTAAGAATGGCAAGGAGAATATGAAGTCAGTCCTGAAAATGATTGAAGCAGTTTACGACCTCAAAATCACTTTATTTCATATATATTTTAAAGAGTGAGCTAGGGATATGGAGTAAGTTCCGGATATGACTGTAGCACTTTACGATACCAAAATGACTTGATTACTATATTTTCACGAGAGGAGTTGGTGTATGGAGTCAGTCCCGGAAATGGCTCAAGCAGTTTACTATCTTAAAATTACTGTATTATATATATATATATATTTAAGGATGAATATTAATTTAGTCCCGGAAATGGTTTAAGTAGTTTACAATCTCAAAATCATTTTCTTCCATATATATTTTTTAACTGTGGTGGTGGATAGAAGGAAGCATGGCTATTGTGCTTTTACATGTGTTCGGGGGTTTCCATAGATTCATGTATGTATTTACATTACCCGTCTGAGGATAGGTAAAATTATTTTAAATATATATTGTACACTAGCAGCTGCGCTGCGTCGACACACACAACGCCTAGTCAAACACAAAATAGAGTACATTCAACATCATCTTACCATCAACGCTTACCTCGTGAACTCGGAATATGGGAAATTCCCATATGCACAAAACTATTCCTATTATAGTGCTAAAAAAGCTTCGACCAGAACTAGCTCCCATACTTACAAAGCTGTTTAAGCGTTGTCTTAAAGTGGATTACTTCCCAACACCCTGGAAAACCTCGTCAGTATGCCCTGTATTTAAGAATTCGGGTGATCGGTTATCTTACTCTCAGTAAAGACTAATAAGTTTCTTGTGGGTCACGAGTAAGTCTCTGGAATCTGTGAAATAGAGAAGTAGTCTTCCACCTCAGCAAAAATAAACTTCTTGCTGATATTCAATTTGGTTTCCGTTCTGCTAGATCTACAGCAGATGAGCTTAGTTATATCCCATAGGATTAGCGAATCTCTTGACAGAGACTTCCTTTCTAGGGCAGTTGTTCTTGACATATCAAAAGCCTTTGATAGACTATGGCATAAAGATTTACTTCACAATATCTCCAGTTACGGTATAGCTGGAAATGTCTTCTCAGTTATTAAATCATTTTTGTCTGATAGGTTCATATGAGTAGTGATAATTGGGCAGAAATCAGAGACTCACAGTATTGGAGTCCCTCAGGGGTCCATCATGGGCCCAACTCTTTTTAATCTACATCAATGTTCTTCCAAATCACATCCTTAAATCATTCGTAGACATTTATATTCTGACGACACTACCATCTATGTCAGTATATCAAAGACTGTAAACGACCAAGTTCTCTCTCCTTTGATCTTGAGCATGTGATACGATGGGGAAAGAAGTAGCTGGTTACCTTTAATGCATCTAAAACCAAGCTTCTGCCTTTACATCATCAACATTCTGTCCCCATCTGGCACCAATTAAAATGAATGGCTCTCATCTTGAGGGGGCTCCATGTCTTGACAAGCTCCTGGGCTTGACCGTTACTTTTGATCTGAAATGGAACACGTACATCAAATCTGTTGCCAAGGACGCTGGGAAAAATGGTGGGATCCTTCTATCGATCCAGTAGATATCTCACCGTTTATGCAATTCTCTATCTATATAAAAGCCAGGTACGTCCAAGGATGGAGTACTGTTGCCACATCTGGGCAGGAGCTGCTAGAAAGATCTTATCCTGCCTTGAGAGAGTTCAAAAGAGACTTCGTAGTCTGGTGAGGGAATCCCTTTTCCCTTCCCTGAAACCTCTTTCTCACAGAGACGTTGCGAACCTGTCTCTGTTTTATCGTTATTTTCATGGCAAGTGTTCGTCCGAGCTCCGATCTATGCCACCCCTGTCCAAAATTTCACGAGAAACACTTGTCTAGCTGAAAACAGTATTAATAATTTCCCCCACTCTTTATCTGTGCCTAATCCTAATCGTAGATTCCAGGAACAAAGTTTCTTTCTTAGAACTGCACACCTGTGGAACTCTTCTCCTTTTGCCTGCATTCCGGCTGATTATAATATGGTCGTCTTCAAGTTCAACGAAAACAAGTTCTTGATGAGCCGTTCTCCTCAAGTAATCCAATTTACCAAATTTCTACTAGTAACAATTATTACGACATTGTCCCATTGACCACTGTACGCTTATTAACCCTTATTCTCGAGTGGACTCCGGGACTTGTTAAGTGGTGAATCCTTTGTAAAAAAATCACTGAAAAAACAAAAATACCCCAACTAAGGGTAAGGATAATGAGTAAACGTTGGATAAAATCGTTAAAACTATTACGAACTTGCCAGGATTCGAACCTGGAATCTCCTGATCCGTAGACAGGCGCGTTATCCATTGCGCCACAAGTCCTGCCCGTATGCCTAATGATGTTACCGCGACTGTATACACACATTGCTAAATTCCGTTGACATGGGCAGGTAACTTTTTAGACAATTGCACGAAACGGTCCCAAAACACTTATTTCGGGCTCTTTGTGTGCTTCTTCGGCGTTGTTCGTTACGAACCATATATAGATAAGGGCAATCTAGGGACTCATACTTTTCAGGGAAAAAAAGAAATTTTTAATTCGGTGCATCCGTTCGAAAGTTTTATTGGTATACACACACGCATAGACATTTAGTATTTTATTGATAGTATTGATTACTTCTCCTAGGAAATGGAGAATTTTCATATACGTGATGTAAATTTCCTATCCTAGGGAAGGTACAATCCTTTCGTACATGTTGTGTAATACCCGTCCTAGGATAGGTAAAATATTCTTTTGCTCGAGATAGCTAATGATACACGGACATAAAAAATCCTCTATACTAAGAATAACAGGCGAGTTAAAAATCAACTTCAATTTTCTCATTGTTTTATATGGTCTCGAGCAACGCCGATCAGCCCTGCTAGTTCTTACATAATTTAATCCTTTTTTGTTGCGTTTTCCCCGTTAAGTGTTTGGAGAGTTCAAAGAAGATTAGTATCTCATTTTAATGATTTGGCTGACAGTATTAATCTACACTATTCATTTGATATGTTCTTATACAGTAACGTAATGTATTTAATTTATTCATAAAAATAGTTCAAATCTGAAATAAAAATGTAAAAAAAATAAAATAAACAAACATTAAATAAAGGCGTGTTTTTTTACAAGGTGGTCACCACTTATCAAGGCAAGGAAGCCACTCGGGGATAAGGGTTATTGCGTGTACAGAACGTGAGTTTTGAGACTTGATAAAGTGTCTACTCAATGGGGCGGTTCATCAGGAATTTGTTTATGTTGGACTTGAAGACATCCAGGGTGCAGTAAGGTGGGGAACAGGCAGACGGAACAGAGTTCCACAGGCGTGCAGTTCTAAGAAAGAAGCTTTGTTCATGGAATCTACGTTTTGATTTTAGCACAGATAAAGAGTGGGAAAATTTTTTACGGGTGTTTTTCGTGAAAGGTCGGCGAGGGATGACCATGGATTGGAGCCCAGACGAGCACGTGCCATGGAAGTAACATCAAAACAAAGACAAGCTCGCAACGTCTCTCCGGTTAGTCAATAAATTTAATTCATAAAACACATTCCAAGCGTCTTTAAAACAGTTTTGAAATTACATTTCCATTTAAATGTTGGCAAATTTTCACGCTCTTTCACGGGTGTTTAATATCACAGAATAATTTTAATTAGCTCGTTATTTTATTAATTTCAATCTTCAACCCAAACAACGTTTTAAAAGTTTAGAAATGTGTTATAATCGGTATACAAGCACGAGAAAGGGATGGGAATCTGGCTTTGAAGTGAAAACGATGGATCACGTAGACTGCCTGTCGCCATGGGTATTTTTAATTTTCAAAAAGTAATATACTTTTAGGAAATCAAGATCAAAGAACTGACGCCAAATGTTTATTCTGGCATAGAAGCGTGAAAATCCACATCATTTATATTTCATTCAGTCTTTGAAAATATCAAGTTTTGTTTTCACACTTTTCCATCACTCCTAGTAAAATTTGTCCAGTGATATGTAGCGGCCATATAAAATCAAATCAGCCAAAGCATAAAAATGAATGAAATTGATTAACAGCTCTTTTTAAATATTTTACTTTAACTTTAATTATTAATGAACGTTTCACAGTATTTTCGTTGAGAAAAATATTAAATTTAATTTTTCACACGTTTTAGGAGTCTTTTAAATCAAGTTTAGTTTAATAGTTACCTAATTTATTCATGCAAGGTTTCAGTGTTTGCTTTTTACGCAATTAAAATAAACTTACATCGTATGTTAACATAATAAAAAAAATGTTAGTTTTTAAGATATTTAAACCATACTTATCATTAGAACTAGCAATAGCAAATTAGGTTCTAAAGTATTACAAGAATAGATTTTGGACACAGAAAATATGCAAAAAAAATTTCATATATTGTATTGGCAAGAATATCCGACCTTGCTCGCGATTGAATGATGATCAATGAATGTTTCACACTTCTATTTTTTTTATTTTCATCGAAATCGGTGAAATGGCCCATTTTGTTTTTTTTAATCAAATCAGTTGATTGCCAGCTTTAGTTATGTGCCCGTCGCGATACTCCGGGCGGAAACTTTACATGCCTTACCGCACATATTGTGGATTAAGTCTCTAACGGGCTGAGGATGGCCGGTCACAGCAGCAAGACAATGCGCATTAACCCCAAGTCCTAGTGGCTACACTTTAACTGTGTTAAATTTCATATACAACCGCCATCTTTCTTGTTTAGGCCTGTCACACAGTTTTAGTAGCCGATCTGTGATTGGTTTAAATTTGAAGGTGTCAGGTGATTTGATTGGCGCGCTTTTTGTATCATGCTCTTTTTTTCAGTCTAACAGGAATTCGACATCGGGATAGACTCAAATCAGCGGCCCTCTTTTTCGAGGGAGCGACAACAATTCCTTCATGGACACCAAACATTTGGTGAACGAAGGCTACAACTCTACAAGCAGAGACAACTTATACTGCTGTATCTATCCTAATTGAGGATGATATTCAAGAACTGTTCTGCATGTTTATTTTCCAAATATTGGATCTTATCTCATTTCATCTTGAGTCCCACGAGGCTCACATATGCCTGATTCTAGGCGCCATCATTCCACCCGAGTTTACCACGAAACAGTCATGGATCCTTCCAAAGGAACAACGAACATACATTCCAACAATAGAGATTCGAACTAAAGACTCAATACGTACGGGGGCAAATCGGGCCATCGTTTTGTAAAAGGACTCTATCAGAACCAAAGAACTTTCATTGCTGTTACTTGTGAATAAATTTTGAGTTTAGAGGTATGGTTTTTGTTTGTGGAATTCATTCGCTTCTGCAAGGAGAAAATTGAGTTGCGTGAGAAAGAAATTTCTTACATAACTTCGTCAAGTGATGGACTTTAAAAATGCAACCAGACACTCACTGCTCATTATAAATCGTTGCTGTGATGCCCAAAACGCGCACGACCCAAAGTCTGTGTTGCAATACGTTTAACAAGTTGGCTAGCCGTTCATTGTCAGACGTTGCGGTTGAGTTCTACCTTTCTTTCCAGTGTTCTAATGAGTGTACTTATGTATTTATGAGCTGAATGTTTAATAACTTGTATGCATATATTGACTGTATGGGATTCTATGAACGCAACCCCTGTCATGTCAGTGCTCTGGCGATAGTTGATATGCAACGTATCTCAGCTGTAACTTGGACGATGGGTTTTAGGGTAGATCTACTAATTTGCATAGCATAATCGCATGGTTAGGTGGTACAAAAAAAGATTAGTTTAATTCGGGGCTCTTTTGAACTAAGTATAAACTGGTTTCTGGATGCAGAATTGTTTGAACTGAAATAATTTATTTTTATATATAGTTTCAGCACACTTACAAATGTCAAAATTAATAGTCGGTTTTCGTTGCATTCATGGAGCGAGGACCTGCATCTCAGCGTAGTATATGGCATTGGATTGTGATGCTGTTGGATATAGGGACGTGGCAACGCACATTTCAAAGCAGAGGTCTGCACCCACACACATTCCAGATGGATTTTGTAACTATATTTTTGTGCCCCATAAAATCCACATTGGTAATCAAAGAGAGAACAAAGAACTATTCCCATTCCAAGGTCAGAAGTTATGAATTGAGCAATGCAAAATAGAAAAGAAGAATGTAATATCTTAATGTGTACAATTCCAGAAATGTCGATTTATGACTATATATGAGAAAAATAAATAGCAGAAAACAGAAGAGAGCAGACACAGTGGTGCGCGTGATTTAAATTTTTATATCTCTCTGTCATCGAGTCACACACGACCCAACCCCTACACAACGAACGTATTTCTTTCCCTCTTTATCGATAAACAAGAAGCTTAATTGTACCTATTTACTATGCCTCCCCACGGACAGAGTTAGACGCCAGGGTCGTTTTTTAACGTGGAGAAAAGGTACAAAAATAAAAATTGTCTCAGTCGTGAAGGATTTCTCCTCCACCGAAAGAGAACAAGAAATGGAAGTGCAGCATCTGAAGAACAGATACTACACTTTGATCTACAAGAAGCTTAATTGTAAGTAAAACTTATAAGTTGATAAATTCGTCTCTGCGTTTATTTTAAGAATAACAACAAAAGAATTGCCAGATGTGTATATTATATAAACTAATATATATATATATATATATATATATATATATATATTAAACATCGGGTTGGCCGGAGGAGGAGGTGCGGGCTTTAGCCGGCGTGAAAATAGACGTTGTCTCTCTCTTTCACACACTTTCCCTGACTCTTTCTGCGAGCGAATCGGTAGCAAAAGACATTTCACTTGCAGGCCTTTTAGTTTTATCAAAAGCAACAAGTTGCTTATCGGGTATCTGAGGTGAATTTCTCTTCCTCTCTTCACTTTTTCTTTTTGTTTCTTACTCCATGTTTACCTCTGTCCCTTTCTTTCCCTTTCTTTTATTCGAATGAACTCGATTATTAAACTATTTGGAAGACCCGTCTGTTCTTCTCGCTAAGCACACATGACAGTTGCGATTCTTTTTTTTTGTTTTTTTTTTCTAAAGCTTTGTAATCGAGACTAAACTAACGATAAACACGTTTTACATTTTTTAAAATTTATAATAGATATGGCAGAGCATCCTCGTTGGGCTCGTCTAAAACAGTCATCCTCATTTCATACTAAGAGATCTAGTTTTCCGTTATTTTCAAAATGAAGACCTATCGTTTCTCTTAATATCTTAAACATTTTGACAATGTCAACCACCTAGGACCGCTCGTGTTTTTACCAGAAGATTAGCCTGGTGTCTCTGTCATTAGCATTTATCTTTTTTATTTTTTGTAATTCCTATAATTTTTAAGTTTGAAATATAATATAGTTAAACGTCGTGATTTTATGGTTGGCAGGATCGAATGCAGACGGCAGTATAACGATATTCTCCTTTAAGCGAAACAATATATACTGTTTGCTATGTAGTTTAATATTGTAGATTGTTAGATGGGTCATTTCTCAAGAACCAAGAAAAAATGCGTTAACAGATAAAAACAAGATCATTACATAGAATACGTACACAACCTTGGGGTTCCTTGCGGTTTGTATTAATAATAGAAATAAAATAAAATACGCATCAAGTGCGCTTAAAAGCCAAATCACAGAGTAATGTTAGGAAAATAAACAAATATTTTACTTGTTTGAAATTTATCACAAATATATTTCAGAGGTATACTCCATCTTCAGTGTGTTGTTTTGTTTCTTTTTTCTTTTCTTCTTCCTTGCCATGTTGTTGGAGAAAGAAGTCTGTTTGTAAAGAGCCGCGCGTTGTATCTAGCGGTTGTATTTTGAAACGTTTGAATTGTGCGTAGGCAACGCGAGAATAATGTCCAGCAGTAGAGTTCATATAGAAACGTTGTTTTAATTTGAATAAAATAAAATACGCATCAAGTACGCTTGAATTTTATTGAAATAAAAACAACGTTTCTAAATGAACTCTGATCTTTTTGTATTAATAATATAATGTTTATTTATACACGTGTTTGGCAACATCTGTTCATGTTTTGTACAGGACTTTATTAAAAACTCCTAAACAATTTTACTTTGGTCGGGAAGTTGAAGCTGAAACCTGCATGCATATACGTAGCCAAGCTTGTGTATAAATAAAACTGTATATAGTACTTTCCTTATACAATCATTATTGATTGTATATGTGCATGCACGTTTTAGTGGGAGATCAATTTAGAGAGACCATGTCATCAGAGAAAATAAAGGATTAATAAGATGGTCACACTAAATGGAGGTACCACTGAACATGTATACACATATGTAATCAATAATGTTTGTATAATAAACATACTATGTATTGTTCTGCCCTTCACTGAACATGCTTTAATAAACATGGTGTTTCAGTGAAACCAAACTATACAACCATTATATAAATAAAACCTTATACTAAAATATATTTGTTATTAGGTACTGTTATAATCCTCGCCAGGTCATTAAATTAACATCTATGAACCAACAGCGATATAAAGATTATATGTGTGTGTATATATATATATATATATATAAACTACTACTAACAGGTGCATAAGCCTGAGGAGTCCTACAGTGGATGAAACGCCGAATATTCAGTGTAGCTTAATCGCCATATATACTTTATAAATTACTATATATATACATATATATATATATATATATATATATATTAGTTCGCTTTTTCTCGAATCGAACACTATCGTTTACTAATGACTGTTGCTACTCTTTAGCATAATATAAAAGTTTTTGCATATAAATTAAGTAAGCAATGTAAAGGCTAGTAGTATGAGCTCTTGACTATGAAATAGATGGTTTGATGTTATATCTCTGGCTTGGAATTTGTTAGTCTAGCAGCACTAAAGTACAGCAATACAAAGAAAAAAGTTATGTATATATTAGTATTGGGATGATCAATCGGAATCGGGAATCATAAAAATCGGAACATTTGGGGTATCGGAAATGTTGGTGCCTATTTTCCAATGCCAAATCGATTGTGTTAATTGTCTTTTTTGTTTGATTTTGTTTAAAGTAAAATCTTTTATTGCTGGTAATATTGATAAATCAGTAAATATTCATTGATTTTAAAATAGAAGTAAAGCTAAAATCGTTAGGTCATCCTCCACAAGTGTATTTTGATGTTTTAGAAAATATCTGCATGTTTAACATGTTTTTATGAAAATTGGAGAAGATAACAATCTTATAGTTAAATAATTAGAGATTTTTAAAGAATCGAGTATTTAGCACAGGATCGGTAATTTTATCGGAATAGGAAAAAATATTGGAATCGTCCCATCACTAATATATGCATATATATATATATATATATATATAATAAAGTCTGGGTATAAAGGCATGAAAGGAAGATAAACATTCGGAGCCACAAATTAATCGAAAATGGTTACGCTACCTGCCACGTTATACCTTATCTATATTTTCCGGTACTTATCATTCGGTTTAATTACAATTCGAAAATTGCTATAGTTTTATTCTACGCCTTCACTCTCCCAAATACTACATACTCACAGGTGATAGCAGAACACTTTATTCATTAATTGTCATCTACTTTCATTCTTTCAAACATCACAAGAGCGAATATTTCATAG
>NC_136483.1:181646242-181711242 GCF_053919585.1 Euprymna scolopes
CACTAGTGTATATATATGTGTGTGTGTGTGTGTGTGTGTTTGTGTATGTGCTATTTCATATTTAAACAAAAGTTGTTATAAGGTGGTATACTTGATAGATTTTCAGTATTAAGCTAGACAGAATTTTCCGCGTTTTATCCTAACGTCTCCTTATGGTGAATAAACGCGGAAGGTTCCCTGAATCAACAGATTAGACGATTCATGTAATAACCTGGTCCCTTTTCATTGCGATGTATTGCTAGTTATATGCATCTCTGGGATGTCCACTATTCCAAGCTTTGCCTTCTCTCTTTGAAAAGGGATTTTTTTATTGCTAATCGAGGAATGCTGACAGAGCTATCCAAGCGCAATCTGCGAGTCTGAGTTTTCTTTCCTTTGGGGGCACACACTTCACAATATCACTTTCCGACCCTGATGTTAGTTCTTGGAGTGGGACCGAACTAAATACTTTAATTACGATATATATATATATATATATATATATATATATATATATATATATATATATATATATATATATATAACGTACTCCTAATAACTTCTGATGCGAAATTTCCAGAGATTAAGCTGTAAATTAAATAAGCACCAATATGCATTTTATCTGAAATCGTCACTTACGTCAAGTGATTCAACGAATAATAGGTGTTTCAGGACTCACATATGACTTTTAAAAGTTCATAAATGAAATCGACATTTTAACAATTGCAGTCATTTGGAACTGACAAGTCTAACAATTATCTCCACTACATGCTAGAGACCTGGAACCTTAAATTATTTAAAAATGAAATTAACATCGCTAGTCAACGTTTGACATCAATCACGGTCTCATGGTTGAAATATCTGCACAAGTTCACAGGATGTAACTGACAATTTTACTAGGTATTACTTGCAGTTTCTCCTACCCATCGATTATGTTCTCTTCTCCATCTCCAATCGATGTAAATCTAACCAAGTTTGTCCGAGCTCCTCTTCTTCCGAATCTTCGCATACGAGTTGAACGCGCACCAGACCCAACCTTTTCTACTCTTTTGGCCGTGTCCGTCTATAAACTATCTTGGCGGCCGTTATATCACCACTCGTGCTATTGCTTGTCATTCTTAATTACTCTAGTGTGTATTACATTGGAAGTTTCGACGTACACGCAAAGAAAGGACAGCGGCGAGCCGCCAAATCTTCCAACACCTTCTCATGCTACAATGCACAATAGTAAGCTAGAATCGCGCCTTGGTATCTATGTATTTGACCTGATTAGGAGAACTAATATTGTGAAAGTTAAAGCGAAAAGAATTGCTACTGTGATTTCATCATAAAATTAGTCATTTGGTTTCATTTAATGTCAATTTTAATGTACCTCTTTCTGTTGAGGTCAATGTTTTATTGATACATCTGTAGGCGGATGAAGTGATGACCAATTGATACTTCAATTTATGTCATTAAAAGTACATGCGAATATGTGTGCACCTAATATATACTTAATATATAAATATATGAATATACACACGTCACCTGTGTGCGCGTGTGTGTGTGTGTGTATATATATATATATATAGAGAGAGAGAGAGAGAGGGAGTGAGATGGAGAAAGAAAAAGATGAAAAGGGAATAAACCAAGGTATATATCTCAACGTTTCGTCGTTGGAAATGTAAAAAAAAATTATGAAGAGAGTTAGAATATAAACAAATATTCCTCTCTTCATAACGCCATAACGTTGTTGTTTTTTTTTTTAATTTCTAACTACTTTTTGTACAAGTATATTTTCAAATATTATACTGGTATTTTTTTTTTCGATCTACACATGAAGAATTCTTACAATTAAGATGAAACTGTGGTGGATATATAATTTGGTTTGTTCCTTTTTCATCTTTATGTCCGGTCAGAATGCTATTTCCAATATTCTCATTATATATATATATATATATATATATATATATATATATATATATATATTATTCCGGAGGTTAAGCAACCACTGAAGTTTTAAGGAGGTTAATGCAAGCGTGCTTATTAACGAAGTAAGGCAACATATACTTTGTGTTTTACCTAATAAGTCGTATTACTAAAAGCAGTGAAAGGTGTTTCTTAAATCAAATAAAAAAGATAATTTAAGGAATCGATTTTGGCATCGGAAAATAGGCTCAAAGTTTTCAGATTCCGATACACGAAAAAGCTCCGATTTTCCTTATTCCCGATTCCGATGAATCGTCCCAACACACACATATATATATATATATATATATATATATATATATATATATATATATATATATACTAGCATGCAGTTCCTGATTTTACGCTTTAATAGTATATTTTAGTTAATGCAGATTGCGTATTTATTATTATATTATATTGGCCCAATATATAGTAATAAATTTAAAGTTACAAAAACAAATGACCCATGCGCCAACACCAAAAATCGAAACCAAAACGTTTAGCTTATAGTTTACTTTTTTCTTCGACGCTAATGCTTGAGCTATGAAGACATGTTTGCTGCAAGGCTAAAAATTAAAACATGACCCAATATCACGTTATCTTACGCATGCTATTCTTAATGTCGTCATTCGACTTTCACCTGGCAAATTTCATTTTTTGTTGTTGTTAATTTTCACACTTTACACTGCTTTTCCCCAGCTAAAACCCAAGTATAGTTTCACATGTTCTAATGCTCTATATATGAAGTTTCATGTCTGTAGACCAAAACTATATATATATATATATATATATATATATATATATATATAAAGAGGTTTCGTTTACTTCAACTTTTAAGCAAATATTACGCAAGTATAAATTATTTAGAATATCTACTTGAATAAAATTACACGTCATAATTAATTAAAGATGAATCATACCATGAGAAAACCCCAAAAAACAAATAAGGATTGATTAAAATGAATGTTTAAAAGAATATGACCATTAGCTAGATCTTCTGCTGATGAATGCAATTTCATAACCTATATATAACAACGCTTTATTTTCTTTTTAAATAAATATAAATGCACACCCACAAAAAACAACTTTACAAGAGTGTATATATATATATATGTGTGTATATATATATATATATATATATTTGTTTATTGTTATATAAACATGCTCACATCCCGCTGCTACAAATAGCCACTTGTTTCAATCAAACAACAGATATCATCAGGCAGCGACTTGACTATTCAAAAGTTCCATGAATAACCTATTCATAATAACTTATACATTGAACTTTTGAATAGTCAAGTCGCTGCCTGATGATATCTGTTGTTTGATTGAAACAAGTGGCTATTTGTAGCAGCGGGATGTGAGCATGTTTATATAACAATAAACAAGTATTATCAGCTCTTTCTATTGAGCACTATCTAACAACCTCGTTGAATTCATTAGTCCATTACTTTTGAATATAAAAAAAACCCGAGTATATATATATATATATATATATATATATATATATATATATATATAGAAAGAGGTTTGCCTCCTTTACTTTCGGGAGAAAATACATACTATCTGTGGTAGTGCCTATTAGGCAAGATTTTTACACAGTAGCAAGAAGTACGAGAAGAAGAATAACAACAATGGCGGGATAAGCATGAAAGAATTAGGGTTATTTCCCTGTACATGACCAATCTAAGTTTCTATTTTAATCGTAGCTAGAGGAGGGGGGCAGTAATACATGGGCTTATACTTTTATCAAGTGTATTTATGAAAGTTAGGTAACGATCCCGGGAGAAAAAAATTATACCACTACTTGCGGCATAATTACGTTGACACACCGGTATCTGCTGGATAACCGAAGTTAAGCAATATTGAACCTGATCAGCACTAAATGGGTGACCATTTGGGACTTCCAAATGCTGTCTGTGGTCTCCGATTATCTCGGCATTGTTTCCAGTCGTCCTGAATATCTCCTTGCCGATTCAGGAGAGATATGATTCAAAGTTGCGCAACCTTTGCCTCACAATTACACGCGTAGCTGCCCCTACAGAGGGAATCCTTTGTCTTCCCAGACTGAACGGAGGCATTGATCGACCACTACTCCATGCCTCACACACAAACACAAATTTATACATACGTAAAACGTTCTAAAGTAATTCCTCCTGTATTTTATTCCATCTTCATGAATGAGTGGATTGCAAATTGTATTCTAATAAATGAACTTCATGACCTGAAAGTTTCATCTCTCTGCTGAAGATATTGACGGTCTGAGACTCTAGGAAAGAAACCCGTGTTATAGACATGCATCAGAAGCAGATATGTGTTATTGAATTCTTTCACAGAGGAAAAATTGAAACAAACAAAATTTACCGTCGCCTTTTAAACGTTCATGAAGCCGATAATGTCAGCACAGCTAGGAGATGGGTTGGTCGATTTCAGAGACGTGAATGACAAAGCGCGCCCCTGACTTTTACGATCATGAAATGAAAATGTAATGGCAAAAGTGCATTGAGAATTATGGTGCTTATGTAGAAAAATAAATTCTGGGACACGAAGGGTCGTTTGTTTTAATGGTACTACTTCCGTCTTTGTACCTATTGAACGTTTTAGTTTTTGAGTTACAAAATAAGGTCTTACTTTTTCGAACGACTCCCTGTACATCTTTATTTTCCATGTATGCTCTTATAGAGACAGGTGTCAATGTAAACATTTTCAGAAATGCAAACAGAAAATTACGTGTCTAACATTCTCCTGTTTATTAGCCTCTACACGTTTAATAAGCAGTTTTAGATATTTTTTTTTGTGTACAGTAGAACCTCGGAATACGGCATTACAATTAATAAAGTACATTATATAATACAATATGTATATAATCAAATAACATTATAAATAACACCGTAAGGCGCGGCTAATATCGTAACCAGAGGATCGGAGAAACATCGTATTCCACATCGTAACCTGAAAAAAACTGTATCCGAAAGTCACCGTATCCTGGAGTTCTAATATATATATATATATATATATATATATATATATATTATTTTCCACAGCTGAACCAACGTCGCAGCCCACAAGAGCCAAGAAAGCCAACAAACCGGAAGTCTAAGACTCGAGTTTCGCCCTCATTTGGACTCATCAGTTACACACATCCGCGCTCAGGATTTGAAACCCGAACCTCTTGCATGCTAGGCGAGCACTCTACCAACTGAGCAAACACACACAATACTGTCTATTAACTTAGACAGATCAAGCAACCCGCGGATCAGATCCGACAGTGGAAAGAACCTACCTCATATCGAAAATGGACCGAGTTATCAAACCAGCTTTAACCCAAGCCGACGTCTCACCAGTAGGAATTTTATATACTCGAAAGGACGATGTCACCCCAACAAGCTAACCTAACGAGTAATCAATAGAATGTTCAGAAAGTGTGAGAGAATATATATAATTATTTTCCACAGCCGAACCAACGTTCGGTTTTCAAATCCTGAGGGCGAAAATCGAGTCTTAGACTTCCGGTGTATTGGCTTTCTTGGCTCTTGTGGGCTGCGACGTTGTTTCGGCTGTGGAAAATAATCATACATATTTTCTCTCACACTTTCTGAACTATATATATATATATATACATATACATATATACATATATACATATATATATATATATATATATAATTGTGTGGGGGGAGAGAAAGCGAGCAGTTTAGCTGCTGGAGGCATTGTGATCATATGTAATAACACATATCTATAAACGTGAGAATGTGTGTGTGAGGACCACTCTCAACCTATATACTCTACGAATTACAGACTTAAAAGTTGGCATATATTGTATTCAGGCATGTGGATAGCTTTTTAATCGTTTTTAACCAGGATAAAGAGCTGCTGAGGGATTAAAATTGAAAATTTTGTAGGTGGGGGGGAGTATCGGATTTTCATCTGCTTGTCAACTGTTTCACGAATCCGCATGCGTCAATCGTTCACGTGACAGATTCCTTGTTAATAATAAATAGGTTTGAATACACTTTTTAACTATCGTGTAAAGATAGCCCATTGGTTTACGTAGTTGACTCACTGTCTAGGTTTTGGTTTCAATCCCAGCTCGAGCATTTTTTTTTACTTACAAGAAGTGAACTGTTAAAAAAAAAAAAAAACATTATACTCGCGTGCACATGTCTCCGTTTCTGTATGAATCAAAATGTGATATTTATGCATGTTTTATAACAGGGCAACGCCGGGCATCCTGCTAGTAATAACTATAAATCTAAAAACTGAGGCTTAATTTAATTAAAATCTGAAATGATTAATGTGAAGTGGTTCCGATATTAGGCTCTTCTTCAAATCTCTTTATAATACTTCAAAATAGAAATGGAAATTTGCAGAATATTTATCAATTGATGTTTAATCCGTATTGTTGACATTTAAGAGAAATCGGAGGCATCGGAATTTTCACGAAAAGCTTCAACCCTCTTTGTTTTCTTGCATAGAACTGAATTATCTAATTATATCTCGAATTTGGACTCTTGAATTACCCGTCCCTCAAAAATAAATCGATAATACAATTTAGTCATACACGCTTACCAATATATACCATATTACGTTTGTGGCACGTTTTTATTTAGATGATCCCTAATAAGTTTTAACTGGACCCAAAACTGCCGTGAACTTCCAAGGAGGATCGATAGACAGAAGAGAAAGAAAATTGAGCAGATTACTACTGGAAGTTGCGGAGATTAGTGCGACCTTGCGGAAGTAAAGTGTAGCTTAAATTCCAAAGTAGATCAACGAGAATCAGTAGTAAACTGCTGTTGCGATAATGCAAAATGATTTTCACTGGCTTTTATAAGTATGGGAGAGAGAGCAAGAAATCTGAGGAGACTTGCTGTCACTTAGATTCTAGTCAGTGAACTATAATGACTGGTGTGAAAATTTGTACTGATCAACAGAGTACAACTTTGTTGATTCTGTTGTTGACCTCATTGCAAGAAGGATAACGTAACGGTTGCTGACATCCCTACTTGAAAGTATGTTCTGGTTATGACTTAAAAAGACATCTAATCGTGAGGCTCTATAAGGGATTTGAGGAATGTGGAATTGTCTCTTAGTTAACTTTGCTTCGAATTCTACTTAGAGTAGTAATATCTATTAGGGCATCTGGTGCTACCAGAACAGGCTGTTTGAAGATACTGGCCTCCTGCACAAAAATCTACTAAATATCGATATTGTTTCTCTTTTACTTTTTGCAAAACTCAATCATGTGGTACAAAATTAAAAACAAAACAAACTCTTCTCATCATATCGTGTGAATCTGAAGATTCTATTGTTGGTATTTGTTTTCCAGATATTTTCTAGTAAGAAGTCTTGTTTGTTAATAAGTGAAAGTGATTTCTGTGGAACGAACCGGATTAAAACTCTGAACACTCATGTCGTCAGTCCATATCGTTAACCATTTGACCACTGTCACTTTCCAATTTTCTTCTACAAAGCAGTCATTCCAAACACCATGAAAAATATTTAAAGATATAAAACCTTGCAGCATGATACCTTTCTTCAAAATTACAAAACGCGACATTAAATCGCTCGAAAAGGGTTGATATACCGTAAAACTAAACGATCAAACCCTATAAATACATATTTGAAGCTATAAAGAACTAAAGTTACTGGATGCGGCTGATATGCCGAGCAACAAAACAACTAATCAATGTGAAAGTGATTCTATAGAACAGACGATATTCGAACTTTGCACCCACTTAGCCAACATCAACTCATAAAAAATAAATCACGCATTCATTTGAAATCAATCAGATGAATCCATATGTTAGCATTGGTTTCTCCATAATCTTTCTAAATATATGAATCAGGTTTATATTGATTCGGGCTTTTCAACTCTGTTGCAAATTAAAACGAAGCAGTGCAGCAGATAGTGAAAAATGGCATGCGTTGTGCCCTTTCAAGCACTCATCCGTGTATCCCAGAATTGGCTAAAATAAATAATCACAGGTTTTGTCGATCGATGAGCTGTTATCCTTTGAATAATATAATTAGAGATGCATAATATTCTGTGGCCCTATTGAGCTTTTCTATTACATTAGTTTTTGTTTAGTCTGTCAAGTAGTCTATCATAAATAAAAATCTATTTTACTTTTATTCAATTCCTATATATCAATCAACATTTTCAATTTGTATATAATTTGTACATTCTATTATAAAAATAATCCATGTAAAACTGTGAATGTAAAATCTAATTTGGGAAAAAATTATAAGAATTTATAAATATTTGCATATTATTTACTAAGTATTTTTTTAGACATGCAGTTGTGGAAAGGATGGGAAATTGGACTCTAAGGAACATCGTCAGTTTTCTTTTTTTTTCTTACAAGAAAGTCACCACTTATCAAGGCCCGGAGGCCACTCGGGGATGAGGGTTATTTCGGGTACAGTAATCAAGGGATAATATCGTAGTAATCGCTAGTAATGGAGATCTGATAAAGTGTCTTACTTAAGGGGGCGGTTCATCAGGAATTTGTTTGTGTTGGACTTGAAGACATTCAAGTTGTAGTCAGGTGGAAAACTGGCAAGCGGAAGAGAGTTCCACAGGCGTGCACTTCTAAGAAAGAAGCTTTGTTCATGGTATTTATATTTTGATTTAGGCACATATAAATAGTGGGGAAAATTACTGACAGTGGTTTCAGCTATGTTATTACAAGTGAGTAATCTCTGAATGAGGATCTGCGTGATAACTCCTAGTGGGAATCTAGTAATGAGGGAGTTGTATTAATAACTGCATAATGGCGATTTCACAACATAATACATCAAACCTGCAAATGTTTTACAACAAACAAAATTTCGCTGCTAAAGAAAGAATAATATTCATTGATTTTTATAAATTCATATTTAGTGTTGCAACTATATTTTTATATGTAATAAAAACGAAAAAAAAAACATTTTCTCTCGCATAATTGATTTTTATTTATTTTTCAAGTAATAAAACAAACTTTTGCCGTGGAGCAGTAAAAATGTAAAAATCCACCTCCTCCTTAAAAATAAAATTAATCTCATAAAACTGGAACATTTACATAAAATGCAACAATTGTTGTTGCGACACATGATCACGACGTACTATTATTCTAATAAAAATGGCTACAAGCACAGAAAATAATGAGATGATATGAAAGTATAAAACTAGGGATTATGTTCTCTTTTGAGATTTAAAAAAAAAATGAGATTCAGTCTGGTTAGCTCTGGATTTATACTTCATATTTTAATATCGTCTTTTAATAAATATTCTCCTATCTTGGCGACTCTGTTATCTCTGTTAGTATTAATATTATTTAAATTCTTAAATACTATTTCAGATTTTAAGATAAGGATTGATTGTGTATTATTTGAATTATTCGTATGCGTGAGATTAAACTGAATACTCGGCTGGCCCAAGTTCGAATCAAGTTTATTCCACAGAAACATGTAAACTTAGAATTTTGGCAGCCTTCAGATGGGTTCTGCCTGTAAGTACCCGAATTCTTTCCTAGAAAGAATTCTAACCAGAAAGATATCGGTGAAACTCACGACATCGAATGCATAAGAAATAAATGCCTAACAGTTTTCATCGTGCATGTTATTAATACAACATTTGCGAAAGACCCATAACGTATTGCTAAGTAAAAATCTATATATAAAAAGTGAACTTGTCTGTGTGCGGAATTGTCTCTACCAAACTACTAAGTTTTGGTCTACGGACATAAAACATTGATATATAGTAAGTTTTGGACCTGTGGAACAGTTCAATTAAATTTTCAACTTGTAAAAATATTTGCTAAATGATCAAATTTTTTTTTTAAAATCGAAATTGACAGGCTAAATCGGCTAAACGTTACTTTTACGCATGCGCAAATATATATTGTTAGCTTTTACAACTTCAATTTTATATGCGCATGGATTTATCTCAGATGGTCACGAATAATACAAGAGAGTGATGTTTTGATTTCGATTCTAGCTGATAGCATTCAAGTCATATTATTTTAACTTTTGAAATCACTACTATATATTCGGAACAATATAATAACTAACATAGACATGACTCTATAAAAATAAATACGAGTTATGTATTAGTTTTTAAAAAAATCAGCTCTAAGTGACAGTATTTCGGTTTCTGAAGTTTTAATTTTCAGTAAAAATATACTCCTTTTATAAATAATATGCATTTTTTGTGTTGGTGTAGAATATGATGGGTTGGCCGAGGCTACACCTAAATATTAAAGTTTACAACACGTTGTATATATATATATATTTCCATGCTTCCTCAACTAAATATTCCATAAATTATGATAGTTGATTCAGTAGTTAGAGTTAACTCCATACATATATTAGATTACGGGTTGAGAAACTCTTAACTTGGTAGCAGATGTTTTTTTTTGTTTATTGTAGTCTATTTATCATCATAATTTTTTTTCTCGTTTTGCGGTTCTTCTCATGCTAAGAAATGTTCTTTAATAATATGTGATCGTCGCTTAAGAGCACTTAAATAAACTAATGACAATATTTTTCATTATGAGTTACGAAACCCGGGTTTTGTAACTTGTAAGGAAGAAAATATACGTACTCGTCGAAATATGATAATAGATTGTCTGTTTCCTATGAGGGAGACGATGTGTGTGTATGTAAATATATTTATAAGTAATTATTTCTATACTTACATGCACTAGTATTTCATGCTTGCGCAATCATCAGTGCAGAGATTAACTCTATTTCCTAGAATGTTATCTCCATACCACCATCAACCACTACGAGAATTAGAGAAAGTTATCAACTATAAATTACTAATACAGGAATACCGTTAAGACTGTCAATAATTTTCAAACGCCTAATAATCTTGAAGTCGCACAATGCCAACTGACCACTTTTATTTTAAAGACGATGCGAAACTTTTTGTTAAAAGTAGAGAATAATTACATGATTCTACTGTTAAATAAAAGTGGGTGTGTATGTAAGAGAGGGGGGGTTCTTTCCTCACAGGCTTAGCCGTTTTGAAACTTATCTTTTGTAAAGTTCATACAAAGGTAATCTATGTCTGGCAGTATTCTTAGATATGTTTTGTACAGAAAATTCCACTTCTTTTTATCTGTAAGAAAAGAAATACTATCTTTTAAGATCGTCAAGCCAAAATATCAGCTGACGTAATATTGTCAACAAACACAGACGGAATTTGATGGACGACATTATTATTATTATTATTATTATTATTATTATTTATTCATTTTTTTTTCGAAATAGTTCACCGGGCAAATTATTCCTCGTTATATATAGTATTCAATAGAGGATTGATTCTATAATAATACATACACAATCTGCATAAATTATAATATGTTTAAGCCCATTCATTGTACGATCGAGCAACGGCGGGTGTCTAGCTGATATATATGTGTGTGTGTGTGCGTGTGTCATAGTATTTCTGTGATTGATTTGTTTGTATGAATAAATTAATGAACTGTTGAAAGAATCGCATTGAACACTCGTTCTCCGTGTATAAAACAAAGCAACACGCGATTGACATTTAAACAAAGTGTTTTGCATGGAAATATGGAATACGCGAGCTAAAACTAATCGAATAAAAGGTCAAGTGACAATACTTTGACACAGATGTAGAAAGTTTTTAAAACTAGAAAACAGTTAGTATTACTTTATTATTCTCCGGCAATAAGACGAAGCAAACCTCCATCTTTCTGGCTTCTTCTCATCAACACTATAGTCCAGTGAAAATAAAAACGTTGGAGACCAGACAAAGAAAGCGGTTTGTTTTTGTACATGCCGTGTATTTATTTGCTTCGTTAGCGTTGAAATGCTTCAACGACTATTATGAAATTATTATAAGAAACATGAATAGTTTATGATTATAATACTGTTTTAAAAAGAATCTTTCTCTCGCAACATAGGACTAATACTTTTTAACCACACTATAAAAACATTTGAGATCGAACAGGTTTCTACCTTTTTCGCAGTTCCTGTTTCTCTTAAGACTACAGGCAGGTTGTTCCCACAGCATATGGCCTCCTTTCGGATTCCACGTTATCATTCTGATAAACGCATACATAGTAATCCAGGCAGACTGGTTCGCTGTATTACAGCTCTTCAATGCGGCTAGAAATTCCACCGCCTAGGCGAGATTTAACGCTTCTAACCGTTTAAATGCTATTTGGTTGCTGCTTAGATTTGGTATGCGAAATTATAATGATTAAACATTGTCCAAACACCTAAGCTCTATTTGTTTATACAAAAAGCATTGCTTTTTACGCTAGCAGCAATTTATTTCGCTCCCAATATGCTAACCCCAGAAGTATTTATATACTTCTTTAGAGCAATGGTTTAAAAGAGTAATTTCTAAATGTTTCCATCATCATCATTTTCGGTTTAACGTTAGTTTTATATGCTGCATTCGACGACTTTACAAAATCAACTTCAAGTACAAAAATTAATGAAATAAAAAAAAATTGTATAACTGTAATATTGAGTTCAAATACTTTGTTCCCTTTAGTGTAAAGAGCGACATTCGAGTTAATTGTGTAGAAGTAACTGCAATAGATACGATGGTATTTATACTTGACATGCCGATTCCGAAATCCACGTCTGTATCATTTATCGCATTTCTTCTTCATTTAGGTACTGTCTTAAATCAATTATGGCACGTTAACCATAAATATCCTTGCCGACCAGCGAACTCTGTTTAATAGTAATGCCAATACATGCTTGAGTTGGTCCATGATCAGGTGACATACAGCCAGGCACGAAAGATGCAGAAATGAGAGAGGAGATTATATTTGATAATTAGTGTCCCCCACATCAAGCGGACTAATTTCTTTCCTCTTTCTTTCCTTTTTTTCTTACTTTGCTGGTAGGTAGACCTGGCATTGTCCGGCATTGAAAAGGGAGCCTATTTCTAACGAACAATAACATCTTACCTTCTTATTCTTATTCTTAGTTTGTACGTTTTGAAAATGACGGATGCCGTAAGCATTGTTTAAACGAGGGTGAAATAATATGAATTGAAATAAACTTCAATACATTTAACGCATTGAGGTGCACCCGTCATTTCTGGTACATATTTTTCAAACCGTAACACTTTATTAAAATTTGTTTTTACTTTCTACAGTTTTTTTTTTAAGTTTAACATATAATAAAGTAAATCGTCGTATTTTCTTTGCTATGACAATAGCCATACTAATATTGTACTGGTTTTGATCAGAATGAAATATACTCATCCAAGTTTTCTGCTTGCGAGTATATATGGTTATTGGAGTCTTTCTCTAAACATCTCGAAGGAGTAAGCTAAAAAAGAAGAAAAAAGATCAATAATTTTATAGGTTTTCAGCTTAGTATAATATAATTCCTACTTTCTTTTTTCTTTTACTTTTTATTAATGTGATTTCTTGTTGTGTTGCTTTTGTCATCGTGTATAGTTTCTGATTGCGTATTTATTTCTTTAAGTTTAACTTTTTCTGTCCGACTTCTATGATTCTCTTTCCTTCTATCTTTCTCATTTCCTGTTTTCACCTTGGAACCAATGATCTTCCGACTTCAATCTATATATCTATAAAAGTGAACGTGTATGTGTGTCTGTCTGTGTACATTTCCCTACGCAGTAACTCCGTCAATTCTTAGTCTACAGACTTGAACTTTGATATACAGGGTACTGAGATTTGGGAAAATCTATGTGATCAGTTTTCGGCTAGAAATTTGACGCCGGGCACCCATGCTAGTCTTATACAGAAGTGTAAAATAAAAAAACGAATACTTGGTTATCAGTAAACTGTTATTAGATATATTTGCTGTTTTAAGCCAACATCCTGGTGGTTTAACCATTCCTTTACTTCGGCTAGACGGGAGAGCAGGGAGTATAAGATTTTCAATAAAATAATGCCTTCAGACATACGTGCGGTTTTTTATACGTGGTATTTTTCCATTTTTGTCATAGATGCTTTTTGTCGCCGCCGCCGCCGTTTCGTTTAGTGATTGATATAATACTAATTTTTTCATGAAGACAGAAGATACAAGAAGACGTTTGCTGAGAGTACCGATGTGATCAATTGGCTTGTCATATCATGCCCTAGTAACTATAAGTTCACCGCAATCTAATTTTCCCAAACAAAAAAAAATAAATACAGTATTGCTTTTCTTGATATTGTTCCCAAATAGATACGCGAAGATAAGTAGTTTTAAGATCTAAAAATTTTTTATTGGGTAATGTTTTAAGGATTAATGTTCCCACTCTCATTGACAAATTTCTTTTTACGAGGATTTTTTTCAACGAGCGATATGTTCTATGAATTCAAAATATAGCATATATAAAAACACAAAAAATTGAACTTCTATTTTTTAAAGTTTACTTTCTTAACATATAACTGGTTTTATTAGATATTCTTTTTATTTCTCATTTCCTTATTTCTCTTGTTTACGCAATCTTCAATGTAGGGAATGCCAGTTTAATGGTCAGACTCTAGTTGCAAACGCACTTTTAAGTCCATATTCTGCCATTCAACCGCTAGACCACCGTTAATTAACATGTGAATGAATGGTATTAAAAGTCTATATTATGTGAACGGACACATACAGTAAGTTTAGTCATATAAAGTTCAACAACAGTAGCAGACCGAACATCATTTGACGCACGGATTGACGGTTTGTTTATATAATCTAATAGAGGTTTAATGCCTATTGAAAAGGAGAGGTAACAATGTTTATATATTTATTTTTACCTCGAGACAATAGTGTTTCATGCTTACGTCATCGTCAGTGTAGGAAATAAATGCTGCAAGTCTAAGGATCATATACATTAATGTTCTCTACCTCTTTTTATCTTGTGTGTCTCGTACTGAGTTAATGATGCTCTTTTGTGATATCACTAGTCTGCAGATGCAGCGATAACCGTGTGCAATGGATGACGTCACTAAAAGATGATGGAATCTTTTAAACACTAAAACTAAACGTGCACGGTTAATGACATCAGGAACGAAGTTTCCCTTAAAACATAGTAACAGAGGGAAATATATATGATTTTTCTGTAGACTGCAATTAACACAATGTCCAAGGTAAGTCTACTAGACGAACCATCTCTACACATGAACGTCTAGTATTTATACTGATCTAATGTGTCACTGATCTTTTAGTAGAGTAGAACCCCGGGATATGGCATTAAAAATTAGTAACAAAATACAGTACAATAGATAATGCACATCTATACAACAAAAAAAAAAACATAAATAGCACCGTAAGGTGGGGAAATACTGTAACCAGGGTCCGGAAAAACATCGTACTCCACATAGTAACCTGAAAAAAATGTTTCCTATGGCCACTGTGTCCCGGTGTTCTTCTGTATAATACGAAACTTTGTTAATCCTGCTTGTGCATTGAATTAAATGATGAAAAGAAAGATGCCTGAGATACGAATTATCGGAAGAAGCGAAATGGAGAGAATTGTTTCATAGTAACAGCATAATAGGAGAATAAAATGATGGCATCAATATAAAGAATAGGAAAATAGAGATTAACAGCAACGTATGATAAAGAGTGTACGATATATATCTATTAAGGTTACTAAATACAGACTCATGTAAAATGTACGGCCGTTAACACACTATTAAGAGGTTGGCTGATCAAACAATAAAATACAATTTACATACAATATATTTAATCATTACTTTTTATTCATTTCATCGGTTCTTGTTTTCTGAAAAACGGAATTTCGATACGTCTTGTCGTCTTGGTTAATCGTGCGTTTAAATCAAATCCATCCATCTTTTTTCTCATCACTTTTCATTGTTTCCATCTTGTCTTTCCATTTTATTCTATTATTTTATTTATTTTCTCATTTCGTTCCACCAACTTTATCTTTTGTTAAATACCAGCCTCCATTTAATTTCATCACTCAATGTTTTTGACCATTCACCTTTTTTTTTGTACCAATATTTAGATACGGATATTTAGAAATAATGCGAAAACAGGATTTTCCCATGAATTTAGAGTAAAGAAAAAAAGTAGAAAATTCGTTTAGAAGTAAAAACGTTATAAGTATTACATGTTTGTATATACCATAATAGTATAATAATATCATACCATAATAGAATAAAAAGATAAAATAATAAAAATAACTTTCTATTGTTCTACGAGGGATAGAAGAAAGAACAGTTGTGCATTAAGACAGCTGATCCTCCTCTAGAGTATGTCTTGAAGATAGTATGTAGATATCCTGTAACAGGCAAGGCATTGCGAAGCTAAATAGTCGTATGTTGTATTAACTTTTAAAAACGTTGTTAATAAGCAGAACACTGCAGCAAACAAGTGAAATGTCACTATGTATGGACGCATGTATGACAGCAACAGTAGCTGTATGCAAATTAAGTAGCTGTGTGTGAAGTGACGTTACAGCGAGAAAGAAGGAAAAAATATAAATAAAAAGAAAGACGTGGCCAAGAAAGATAGAAATATACGTGTAACACACGTGGCCCGAGAGCGACAGGAAAAGACGTATCCAAAACAAGACTGACTAAAGACAGAGTACCACATTGTTGACACGGCAGAGTTTTGTTTATCTTATTCGATAACGAGAAGGCTTTAAAACAAGAGATAAGACGTTATTCTGGAAGTACCTGTAAATGTTTGTTACAACTAAAAAATGACTGTGTCGAATTATTTTCTTGCGATTGTCAGCATACAACGTGTTGTCCCCGAGTGTGGACATATAAAGACTACGTTATTATATATTGGACAACATCATACAACATTTTCAAAAAAGACATCAGCTGCGTACTACATGACGCCGGCCAGTAATATTTTGTTACTGCCTAAAATCACCCCACCCTAAAAATAATCACC
Organism: Euprymna scolopes; assembly: GCF_053919585.1. Classification (NCBI taxonomy): domain Eukaryota; kingdom Metazoa; phylum Mollusca; class Cephalopoda; order Sepiida; family Sepiolidae; genus Euprymna; species Euprymna scolopes. The sequence goes on from NC_136483.1 coordinate 181,663,022, forward strand.
CATAGTGCAACATTTTACCTTAGTCTTTCAAGATAGTCGTTCGTCGTATCAATTTGTCTTTATTTACTATCCTTCTATTGTTGTATGTATCGTGTTTTTTTTTTCTAATCGGATGCTTTCTTTTTCACCATTTATATTTTCTTGTTTTTCTTTTTCGTTTTTTTTTTTTTGCTAATAGTTGTACGCTCCAGTGGTTTTCTTTTATATTTTTAGTCCTTATTTTATTACTTTCTAACTATGACATTAATCTTTATCTGAGGAGGAATCTTCAATTTTACAAAAGTTTAAGTTACATTACTCTCAGGACAATTTTTCTTTGGAGTGGATTCTATATGTTCGAATCTGCCACTAATATCACCTTAAATTACTTCCGGTATTGAGGTTTGAATTTGCTCATCTCTCTGCCCAAATCACTTAATCGTCTCTCTTCGGCGCTTCACTATCTCTCCAGACCATCACTGTCTCTCTCCAGACCATCACTGTCTCTCTCCAGACGTTCACTGTCTCTCTCCAGACGTTCACTGTCTCTCTCCAGACGTTCACTGTCTCTCTCCAGACGTTCACTGTCTCTCTCCAGACGTTCACTGTCTCTCTCCAGACGTTCACTGTCTCTCTCCAGACGTTCACTGTCTCTCTCCAGACGTCGCTGTCTCTCTCCAGACGTCGCTGTCTCTCTCCAGACGTTCACTGTCTCTCTCCAGACGTTCACTGTCTCTCTCCAGACGTTCACTGTCTCTCTCCAGACGTTCACTGTCTCTCTCCAGACGTTCACTGTCTCTCTCCAGACGTTCACTGTCTCTCTCCAGACGTTCACTGTCTCTCTCCAGACGTTCACTGTCTCTCTCCAGACGTTCACTGTCTCTCTCCAGACGTTCACTATCTCTCCCCAGACGTTCACTATCTCTCCCCAGACGTTCACTGTCTCCCTGTGTCTCCAGACGTTCACTGTCTCCCTGTGTCTCCAGACGTTCACTGTCTCCCTGTGTCTCCAGACGTTCACTGTCTCCCTGTGTCTCCAGACGTTCACTGTCTCCCTGTGTCTCCAGACGTTCACTGTCTCCCTGTGTCTCCAGACGTTCACTGTCTTCCTGTGTCTCCAGACCCTCACTGTGTCCCTGTCTCTCTGTCTTTCCAGACCCTTATCATCTTTCTCCAGACATTCATCATTGTTTTTCTAAACTCGTAATTATCTTTTAATAAATTTGAAAGTGAATCAATGCATACAAATATGAACACATATGCACGTACCTAATCTTATATAGAGATAAGAATGAAAACAAAGACTAGATGCATATTCTATTTCCATGTGCTTCGTTCGTATTCATACATTTAGAAAGTTTTAGAAATGATTGATTTGTATATATTTTAAAATTTGAAAGTTGTTGATTCCAGAACCCACCCTTAATGACTAAGGGAGGTTGATTAGTTGGCTTATTGAAACACAACAAATATCAAGCAATTCAGCTAATCAATAAACGAATCATTATTTCATTTTCAATTCTTTCTTTCAAAACCTCAATTCTCTTCGATGATATTTTCCTATGCCCTCTTTTATTAAACACTTTCTTTCCCTTCGTTGTTTTATAACTCTTTTTAAAATCGTTTCTTCCTCTGCCCACCTATGTTACAACTTTTCTTTTTTCGAGGACATTCCACTCAACTTACCAATTTATCGCTCTGGCAATTTCGAAATGTCCAGTGAAATGGCTTGAATAATTACTACCCACTTGTTTGCTTCAGTTCCGACCTATTCCGTCTGTTTCCCTTACATATCTCCTTCGAAGGAAGACATTGCACGCAGTTCTCTTGTCAGCCTGATCTGCAAAGATAACACTCTTCAAATAGATTATTTTCTTCAGAAAGTTTATGTCTGTCTCTCTCTCCAATTGCCTCCCCACAATTGGTTGTCTCTCCGCACCTAATTGGTCGTCTCCCTCCCCAATTGGTTGTCTCTCCGCACCTTATTAGTAATCTCTCCCTCGACTTGATATTGGTCGTCTCTCCCTCGATACTTGGTCGTCTCTCCCTTGATACTTGGTCGTCTCTCCCTCGATACTTGGTCGTCTCTCCCTCGATACTTGGTCGTCTCTCCCTCGATACTTGGTCGTCTCTCCCTCGATACTTGGTCGTCTCTCCCTCGATACTTGGTCGTCTCTCCTTTGATACTTGGTCGTCTCTCCTTTGATACTTGGTCGTCTCTCCTTCGATACTTGGTCGTCTCTCCTTCGATACTTGGTCGTCTCTCCTTCGATACTTGGTCGTCTCTCCTTCGATACTTGGTCGTCTCTCCTTCGATACTTGGTCGTCTCTCCTTCGATACTTGGTCGTCTCTCCTTCGATACTTGGTCGTCTCTCCTTCGATACTTGGTCGTCTCTCCTTCGACACTTGGTCGTCTCTCCTTCGACACTTTCCCGTCTCTCCCCCGACACTTTCCCGTCTCTCCCCCGACACTTTCCCGTCTCTCCCCCGACACTTTCCCGTCTCTCCCCCGACACTTTCCCGTCTCTCCCCCGACACTTTCCCGTCTCTCCCCCGACACTTTCCCGTCTCTCCCCCGACACTTGCCCATCTCTCCCCCCCCCGACACTTGCCCATCTCCCCCCCCCCGACACTTGCCCATCTCCCCCCCCGACACTTGCCCGTCTCTCCCCGGACACTTGCAAAACTATCCCTCGATACCTGCTTATACAAATACCGAACTTATGTTGATATATTACATAATTATCCTAAATTTGAATTAATCTAGGCTTTGTCACTTATATATATTTAGTAAGACAAAATACATATTCTCAGATATAGAGATATCCATATGTTATTAATTATGGCATTCAAATGTGTGTCAATAAGGATTAATATTTTAAAAACTGTCGATTCTATATGCGCTTACTCGCGGCAATTATCGGTTAGATTCGTAAAGGTTTAGGACGTAAAGAAACGAAATTCATTCAGATTTTCTTTCATAAAAGAAACATGGGATTAAACGAAAAATATTATCGTGAAAAATGTATTTTAAAAGTTTTCACTATTGAAATAATTTATTGGTATTTGAAGACTTAAAATAATTCGCTTTTTAAATAATTGGAATCCATTTCGATTCGCTTAAACCCATTTTCCATAATACTGCGAAGATTTATTTTTAATTACGTTACCTCAGATTACATAGGTTATATCTCCGTAATTTTACTGTTGTGATGGCTCTTTGCGTTTGTTTTACAATTCACAGAGGTACGAAATTTTCTGTCTAGCTGAATAAGTTTTTTAGTGCTTTAATTAGTTTAAAACGTTTATTTCGAAAAACAATATAGAATACCAAAGAAATACTGGTAAACACCCCAAAAATATCAAAGTAACATTTAGCGGTTGGGTTGTACTTTTTAAAAATTTTGTAACCATTATCGGAATTCCAAAGACGTAAAATTCAAATCGCGGCCATTTTTTCTTGTTTTTACGTCGACAAAATTTTTTTTTTCGAAAGTAAAACGCTAAAAACTTATTCATCTAGTAAAAGAATAACTCATATTGCCTTGGATAACATTTGTTAGATATTTATTTGGACTACTTTTTCGTGCCTCTATCAATTGTAAAACAAACTGAATTCCTTAAGTGGTAGACCACATATTCACAAGCGCTATTTTTACATTTCTTACAAATACGTAAAAATAATCGTGAAATTATATTGGAGACTTTTGACCATCGCTAGTAAATATATAAAATGAAACCTCTATCCTGTTTGTCTTACACACACACACACACACACACACACACATATATATATATATATATATATGAGAACATATTTACTGTATATTTTGCCCGTTTTGCGGTTCCTGATGGCACAAAACACTCCTACACCACTAAACAGTTTTAAATTTCGATTTTATCAGGTGCAGAATAAAAAAAATCTGTCTCAATAAACAGCGGCAGTATTTTTTTCTTTCATATCATCAGAAATAATATGAAAAAATCAAAATATAGACGTAAGTGTATCCTTTAATCTGCACATTTGTGTGAACAATGGCAGAGCAAATTTTCCATATTTTTTTCTTTATCAAAATTGTACATTTTCCATTGTGTGCACGCTCATTCTATCGTCCAGATATCGCCCTCGGCGACTACTGGCTAGTTGCAGACCTCAAAAGAATGCCCTGGAGAAAAAGGTTTTACTCGAATTATGAGGTGATATTGGAAACTGCGTTGTATTTTGATGCCAAATAATATTCCTTCTGCAGAAAAAAACACGACTATTCGAGAGGCAGAAGAACCTAAGCATTATCTTAGAATACAATATTGTTATAAAGAGTTGAATTATCGTTAATTATCTAGTTATGAGTTGGATATTTTGAAAATTACCAGTTTGATATGTTACATTTTCTTTTTGTAATTCCTGCTTATCGGCTTTTATACTTATTTGTTTATGTTCATATTTATTTATTTATTAAATCGATTCGGGAATCTGTAGTAGGACAACCCCTGAGTGAATATCATATGGTGATTGAATACATTTGGTAAGAAATTATAGACATATATAAAGTACGGTGACAAGGATAACCATAGACCCCCTCCCCAACACTTTTGTAATGGCCTAGTGCCTAATTTATTTGTTTGTATTTTTCAGAAATAAACACATTTTTCAAAGTGAAGTACATGTTCCCAGATTTATCGATTTTATTGTAATTAGACAATTTCATACTTGTAGTACGTTTACAAATAGCTGAAATTTAAAATACCGTGATAGAAAAATAGAAACATTAATCACATTCAACACGGGGATTCGAAACCCGAACGAATGATCTCAACACTTCTGGTTTCCTGCCCTTATTCAATCGACCCTGTATGAATGTATTTATTTTCTTCTTGACTGGGCAAATTAGCCAAAAGGCCGTTTTTTTAATGTGGAGAGTGAAGGGGAAATGGGGACCAGCTCCCCGGGGAATAGGGGAGCTGGATAATGGCAATTGGTATGAAGGGGTTCCCCTACATTGACCAATAATTGATTACCACAAGGGCAATGGTTTTATGTGTTGTTGCCCCCACATGTCTTTGGGATTCATGCCCAGCCCCGCAGGGGGCCGGGCGAAACTGCCATCGACCCTGTATGAAGAATGGGCATTTTTCAATGTTCAATGTCTTTATATACCTTTTACCAGCAGTGGAGTGCTATGTTACTTTATTAATTTCCACGTATTATCGCCAAATGGTCGTCAATATGTTTTAATTAGATGATCTCATTACTTGTTACTCCGGACTCAATTCATTTTCTGGTATAGCCTCTATTTGGTTTAGACAATAAATAAGGCAACTAGAAAGAGAGAAAAGAAAACGATACATTAATCACGTTTTACGCTGGGTTAACGAAAATCAATTTATCTACATCTAGTATTTGATAGCGATTTGTCTTCAGCTCATCTGTACAATTTGTCGTCTATATCGTAATTATTTACGCTGATGTATACCACATTATGCGTGGAGCAGTGTAAGGGTTGGCTAATGTATCGTAGAAAGAAGCGCACGCCGTTTTATTTTTCTTGTAAAGCGTCTATGATATATATAACGACTATTATTATCTATTTGATAGTATTAAATAATGCGTAAAAGTATTTATGACTAAAAGCCAATAAATAGAAAGCAATCAAATGTGATCGAAAGATTGATAGCATAGTTCTATGTGTATTAAATATCTTTTGCGTATTATTTGCTCATGGAGTAAAACTTTGTGATTAATCAAATTTCATTTGTGGCCCATGCTTACTCACAGTGGTCTTAAGTTTTGCTGATCATATATTTTTACATTTTATTGGTAACGTCAAGAGTGAAGACGGGCAAACCCCTTCAATGGCGCCAAAAAGAAAGTCCGCATTTGTCATTAAAAAAAAAAGTTATAGTGAATGTAACTGTTTAAACAATCTATGCCTCATTTGATTCGCTTTTTATCGCTCTATAACTTTACTTGTTCATATTTGACTTTTTTAATCGCAGTAGCAATTAAAAAGGTTAACTCCAAATCAAAAAGGCAAAACGAAACTTCGCACAATGTAAAATTTTTATTTAAATATAAATTTAGGACATTAATGCCACACAAATACAACAGAAACATCATAAACTAGTTAATATTCAGTAGCATAGACCTCCTACAATTTGAAAGCCTGCAAATTTGGGACATTCCTTGAATTAGTCTGCGGCAATAGTTCGGTAAAAGGCCATCCTACTTCTCTATAATTTTTGTCCAAAGTTCTTCCAGATTTGAAATGCTATCATTGCGTAACTGTTGCTTGATGTAATGCCATACGTTTTCGATAGGATTAAGGTCTTGAGATTGTACAGGCCAATCCAAACACGGAATATCATGCTCTTCAAGGAACCTCTTGACATTGCCAGCCGTATGAATGAGAGCATTATCCTGTATAAAATGGGGTTATTATCACAATTTCGGCCAAAGTAGGGTAGAAAATGCCCAGTCAACATATTAATGTATTTGGTCGAATAAACTCGACCTTGCAAGCGAAATATAGGCCCTAGAACCACGGCACTAATAACGCCCCACACCGAAACTGAACCTCCACCACCTTGCACCTAAGATGAAATTTTTCGTTCTACCTTCGACGGAGGAACTGCGTACCATCGCTGCCTAGCCTATTGAACTTGTTTTCGTCACTAATAATCACTTTCAATTAATATGAAGAGTCAGAATCTTCATTGCATCTGACAAAGTCAAGATGGCGCCTTCTATTTTTTACAGAAATCATTGGCTGCGTCTTGCAACACAGCCTCGCAAATTAAATCCTTTTAATTTGTTCTTAACTGTAAAAAAAGAACACATTTTTTACTGTTGTTGGATTTGGGGAGCCGTTTCAAATCTGTTTCTGAGGATGCAGATCTTGATAAGTGTGTTTCCTGTAAGAAATAACTCTAAAACAGCCAGATTTAGGGGCATCATAACACTGCCAGTGTTTTGGTGCTTTTGTACAGTGATTAATACCATTTTCTCATCACATTTCAATCTGCGGCCGATTTCTCGATTGGATAAACCAGAAAGGTGAAGATTAACTAGCTCCTGACGATCACTAAGAGAAATTTGAGACATATGGACTAAATGTTACGTTGTTTAACCTGGAACAACAATTAAGATTAGAGATGTTTTGTTGTCTAAAAGGTGGATATTTGAAGCTGGTTTTAAGTGCATTTGTTGCTCCGAAGTTTCTTTTTGCTTTTTCGATTTAAAGTTTTTTTTTTTAATTGACGTGAACTTTAAGAAATTCTAATTAAAAGTTAAATATAAACATATAAAATCAGAACGGAATAAAAGGCGAATCAAATGAGGTATAAGTTGTTTAAACAGTTATATTCAATTTAGCTTAAATTTGCGGTTTTATAAAAAAATGAAAAGTGCAGACTTTCTTTTAGGTGCCACTATATATATATATATATATATATATATATATATATATATATCACATGGCAGTACAACTGCGATAACCGTCAAGTCAACTGAACAACAAACGTAAACTAAATGCTTTCCTTTATACGACTTAACACGAACAATACCATCGATGCGACCCGACACAGTACCAACACTTTCATCGATATGACCCGGTACGGTCTTAAAGGATTTCTTCAACACGACTTGACACAATCCCAAACAACTTCGTCGATACGACTCTATAGCATGCGGACATTTCCGTCGATACGATCCGACACGCTACTAGAGAAACCTCAGCAGTTTCTTGCTGGCGCCGCCTTTTTGTAGCCATAAGTAGGCTCGACTAAAACACTGATACACAAGTCGCGCAATCCCATTACAATATTTAATGTTGTATTCTGTTTTCTGCAAAAAAGACCACTATTTAGAGGACATCCATCGGGATAATAACATTGATTATCAAGAATCCCCTATCTCTCATGACGTCCCGATCATTTAAACCCACAGCGTTTCTATTCTACTGCACACAGACATAAAAAAGAATAGCCACCCAAAGAAGCAGTTTATTTTAATAAACATATAATTCATAGAACAAAATAGCAAATATATGATCACAAATTATATAATTAATGATTGGGTGACATTCACTGAACTGTTTCTAATTTTAGTACACTTCTAGACATGGCATTGATAAATTGAGGAATTTCTGTCCATACCTGACGCAATAATTCTTAAACTTCATGCTTAATAGGTGGCTTCCTTTTCTTTTTGTGAAGGTTCCTGTTTAATATGCCCAAATGTTTTCAACTGGGTTCATAACCGGGAATCGACTTGGTCATGGAAGCTTATTAATCTCATTTTGGCTCAACCAATTTTGCGTTGCTCTAGCAGAGTGATAAGAAGCAGTCTTCCGTCTTCCATACATGGGGAGGTAATTTGGTTAATTTTACCACTTGATAATATTGGTGCGAGTCTTTTGTGTAATATTGAAACATATTTAGCTGAATTAGCATTCCACCGGACCTGAGCGACCATCACTACACATTACATCCTATACCATAATCAATAAATCCCCATGTTTCAACGTTGGCTGCAGTCTTTTTAGATCGAACTCTTGCTGAAAGAGCCACCATAATCATACGCTTCCACTGACGTGAAATAATGCCAATTGTGATGCATCAGAGAAAATGACATTGGTCCAAATGATCATAGGTCTCTCCGTCATCCCAGGAGCCCAATATTTTCTGCGCTTTATATTGACAAGACGAAGAAATTCCCTTCTCGAATTTCTACCATAATAGCATAGCTCGTGAAGAAACCTGACAGATGTTCTGAGACTAACACCAGCTTGTGTTGCAATGTCAGAGGCTTTGCGCCGATGATCCTTCTCAACATTTCTTTTTCACAAGACACAAGGTTCTTTCAGAGACTCTTGGGTGACCTGGATGAGGCTTTGCGCACTCTTTGACCTCTTTTGTGAATTTGCGATCAATTTATTAAGAGTATAAAAGGGTATTGAAAGATTTCCTGCTATTTTTGCGTTGACTAAGACCACTTTCATGTTTACCCACGATTCGTCCTCGCGGAAAATCAGGTCTGACGCTCCTTTGATTCATGGCATGCTTCAATGTTGTTAGATGCAATTTTAATAGGATACTCTTAAGTTATTTCAGCACTATTTTTATCTGTAAATATACATAAGCTTATGTTAATCTTAGGAAAAATATTTATCTTGGTGTGTACTCTTTTCTATCATGTTGGTATAGTTTATTCATGGTTTGATCAACGTATATAACTATATGAAGTCCAAGCATGATCAGGTCGGAGAAGCAATGTTTGTTTACGCTACACAAAAAATTAAGTCTACTCTACATATTAGACGTTTATTTTACATCAAAATGTTATTAGTATTAGCCTTAATGATATTAACAGATAATATAATTTTTTGTGATTTTTGCCCAGCTTCCTACATTCGCCTTTCACTGAGAAATTATGGTCTATATAATTTTACTTGTGGTGCCTAGTCAGCCTATTTATTATAAAATTATAAACTATTTATATATATGCTTCTAAGTAATTAACTAAGGATCAGTACGAAATTAATAAAAAAGCAATGAATTACAGATTTATGTATTCTATTGATTTTTCACCTTCTCTAGAGCTATTTCGCAATATTTATATTTACATAAGATAAACGTTCATATATATATATATATATATATATATATATGAACAAATGATTAATAAAATATGTTAAAAGACATCTTGAAAAAGAGTTAAAAACATATTTAATTTTAAAAAGGAAGCACAAGATAAGTGGATAGTCCTTAATCCGCGGAGTTTCGAAGAAATACTCTCCTTCTCATCAGAGGGCAGAAATTAGCAAAATGCAGGATCGGATTTTGCATATAAAAGTATTTAATGAAACTACAAGTAAGTCAAAGATCTTACTTGGTTAAAAAAAAAAAGTGTGAGGTAAGGGGAACAGGAGGCAAAAGAAAAATAATAAAAAGATTTCACATGAATGGATAGTCCGGTGAAGGGTAAAAATCCAAAAATGGTAAAATCCAAAACGGTCGAATTTAAAATTTCAATCCACTGGGTAAATTAATTCCTGCCCTCTGATGAGAAGGAGAGTATTTCTTCGAAACTCCGCGGATTAAGGACTATCCACTTATCTTGTGCTTCCTTTTTTAAAATTAAATATGTTTTTAACTCTTTTTCAAGATGTCTTTTAACATATTTTATTAATCATTTGTTCATATTATAAGCTCTATTTGCTTTTCGGTTTTATTGAGCTTTTTATATCTGGCTGAGTTTATTTTACTTGTAAATATTAACTCTTTAATATTTATAATATATTTTAAGTTTACCATTTTGATTACCTTAGTAAACTTATTGTAACTTATATATATATATATATATATATATATATATATATATATATATATATATGAAATGAAAGATAAGGAATAAAAGTTATGTAAAAGTGTATTATATCATCAGAACAATAAGGAAAAGTTGAGGGGAAAAATTAACAAAAATATGTCTTTAGGTCACGGCATTTCGAAGCAAAATGCTTCCTATCAAGTGAAAGGCGCCAGAATTATACAAAATGCAAATATACAACAAATCTAACTTAAAAACATTTAGATATGAAATGAGGATGAAAGAATTGGGATAAAACGATAAATAGTAATTTAAAATAGGCACAGTATATAAAGATAAATAAGAGGGGTATTTTATATTTAGGTAATTAGACAAAAATATAAGAGGACACTATGAAATAATAGAGAACACTAAAGAGGAGCCAACAATGAATAGAGCAAAGGAAACAATAGAGAAAATGGCGAGAGAAAAAAGAAAAGCAGACGGAAACAGCAAACAGCGGATACGGAAATACATATATAAATTGATAAAGCTGGAGATGCATCCCCAGTCTTCGTAAAAACGTGCATGTAAAAGGAAAAACGTGAGGTTTACTGCATGCTTTCTTGTGACAGTCATTGCACCGACGAAGATTAGCACTTGTACTAAAAAGTGTGGTGCGTTCTTCACAAAGCCTTCACCACAATAAATACATCATATGTGTGGATTTCCGAACAACTTAGTTGTTTTGGCACACAACGTACGTCGAGATGGATGAAAAGATCAAGTACATACTATAATTACTAGCAGGGGACACCCGACTTTATCCGGGCGTAAAATACGCTTACATATGATATTTTAATTTGTCCCAATTTTTTACATATCATTATAGAGTCGTGATTTCAAAAGTAAAAGAAAGTTTTAGGTGCTATCAGCTAGAAACTAAAACGAAACTGTAGCATTCAAAGCCGGTGACGTTACCACTGTACCAAAGAGGCACGCATATAAACTGATTAAAAATAAACTAAGATGAATGTATAAAAGGTTTACGATTTTTTTTTTTACTTTGACTAACTTTGACCCCTTAAAATCTATTTTAATGGGTAAAGACCTATAAAAGAATGACCCGTAAAAAATCCAATCATGTGAGACCCTAGCGCCTCTCTGGGATATTTAGTTTCGGGGGAGATAGTTTTAAAATATGGAGACAGACAGACAGACATGCAGACAGATAGCCGTCTCTATATTAGATGGAATTAATAATTTAAGAGAAATGGCATGAGTAAAACCGGAAACTTTTATATACTCACTGATGTTTCGTATTTCTTCTAAGACTTTATCAATATCTTGAGAACATCTTTAAATATATAATCGAAACTCTGTTTCCTTTTCTATTTTTACTTTAAATGTGTGTGCGTGTTTTACCAAACAATATTTTATGTGACAGCGAATAAAAACGTGGGATGAGTGTTCTGAAGGCACAGCGTCTTATTCTGTTTGTCTTGATGACACAGAAGAATGAAAAAGAGCGACATTGATCGACGCAGAGAGAGTAATTTAGTTGCATTTCGTGTATTTGTACACCCACAGACGCTCTCCATATTTATCTCAGTATTGATGTATCATATTTCTTATCGTTGGGTATTTATGCGTTTATCGTCTCACGCGAGTCTATCATCGATTCAATATGTTGAATTGATATGACGTGCTCAAGTTTAGTCAAGACTACAAAATCAGTTTTCCTTAAATTGTAAAATGTGTATAAATCATCATTGGCCGATTTTTTTTTTTACATAGGCGACACCACATTATCAAGGCCAAGAGGCCACTCAAGGATAAGGGTTAAAGATTGTACATTAGAAATTGGACAATATAGTAATCATTAGTAATGAAAATTTGGAAAATTTGATAACTTATATGGAACGGCTCATCAAGAACTTATTTACGTTAGACTTGAAGACAACCATATTGTAGTTAGCCGAAAAGCAGGAAAACGGAAGACAATTCCACAGGCGTACAGTTCTAATAAAAAAGCTTTATTCATGGAATCTACGTTTAGGTTTAGGCACAGATAAAGAGTGGGGGGAATTATTGATAATGTTTACAGCTAGACGAGTGTTTCTTGTGAAAGTTTGGCGAGGGGGGACCATAGATTGAAGCTTAGTCGAACACTTTCCATGAAAATAGCGATACATCAGAGACAAACTCGCAACATCTCTTCTGTGAGATAGAGGTTGCAGGGAAGAGAAAAGGACATCTCCTACGAGGCTACGAAGTCTATTTTGAACTCTATCAAGGCAGGCCAAGTCCTTTCTAGCAGCTCCTGCCCAGATGTGGCAACAGTATTCCATCCTTGGACGTACCTGGCTCTTATATAGATAGAGAATAGCATCACCAGTGAGATATCTACCGGATCGATAGAAAGATCCCACCATTTTTCCAGCGGCCTTGGCAACAGATTTGATGTACGTGTTCCATTTAAGATCAGGAGTAATGATCAAGCCAAGAAGCTTGTCAAAACTTGAGGCCTCCTGAAGACGAGAGCCATTCATTTCAATTGATGCCAGATGTGGATCAGAATGTTGATGATGTAAAGAGAGAAGCTTGGTTTTAGATGCATTAAAAGTAACCAGCCACTCCTTACCCCATTGTACTACGTGCTCAAGATCAGAGGAGAGAGAATTGGAGAGAACTTGGTCGTTTACTGTCTTAGATGTGCTACCATAAATGGTAGTGTCGTCAGCATAGATGTCTACAAATGATGTAAGGATGTGATTTGTAAGATCATTAATATAGATCAGGAAAAGATTTTTGCCCAGGATGGATCCCTGAGGGACTCCGGCATTAATACTGTGAGCTTCTGATTTTTGCCCCTCAACTACTACTCTTATGAACCTATCAGAAAGAAATGATTTAATAATTGAGAAGACATTTCCAGCAATACCATAGCTAGAGATCTTATGAATTAAACCTTTATGCTATACCCTATCAAAGGCCTTAGATATGTCAAGAGCAATTGCCCTAGAAAGGTTGTTTCTGTCGAGAGATTTGCTAATCCTATGAGATATAACTGTAAGCACATCTGCTGTAGATCTAGCAGAACGGAAACCATATTGAGTGTCGTTAAGAAGTTTATTTTTGTTGAGATGGTTGATTACTTCTGTATTTAACAGATTCCAGCAACTTACTCATGACGCACAGGAGACTTATTGGCCTGTACTGAGAGGGAGATGAGCGATCATCTGAATTCTTAAATACAGGGCATACTGATGAAATTTTCCAGGGAGATGGGAAACTATTCTCCTTAAGACAACGTTTAAATAGTTTTGTAAGTATGGGCGCTAGTTCAGGTTGAAGTTTTTTTAGTACTATAATTGGAATACCGTCAGGGCCAGTTGCTTTACTGGAATCAAGGTTTTTGATTAGCTTGGCAACATCACGTACAGATATACGTATATCACATAGCGTGTTTTCTGATACAGGAGGAAATATTGGGGGTTGGCAGCCTTGATCGCAAAGGGTAGAATTAGCTGCAAAGTTCTTGACAAAGATTTTGGCTTTGTCTGATGCTGACGAGATTACCTCGGGTCCATTGATAATAGTTAGGATGGAGCACACGCTTCTGTTCAGGATTCTGTTTGCTATTTGCCAAAACTGGTGGGAACCAAGCCGCTGCTCAGCTACTTTTGACTTAACAGATTGAGCATACAACTGAATGCGGCTTTAGTTTTCATACATCTATTACGTTGGAAACAGTGGAAAAAGTGATTTCTGTGCGCAATGGCAGCAGCACATTCTGGAGAAACCCATGGCTGGCTGTTAGATTTTTGCTGAAACTTTTTCGAGGGTATGAAACGGTCAATACCTACAATTAACCATTCCGTCAGGTCTAATACTATAGAGGACACATCCTTTTTAACCATGGAATGCCGAGGTAGATCAGATATAAATGTACGGAAGCTATCCCACTTAGCCTTAGTGTATCGATATACTGTACGATGGAGAGGTACGTCTGGGGACTTATTACATTTCATTTTTATCTTAATTGATACAACAGAGTGGTCGGAAGATCCAAGAGGCGACAGAACAGAAACTGAGTATAGTTCAGGGCAAGTTGTGAGAAAAAGGTCTAGTAGGCTCGCATACTGGCTGTCATTGTCGGGCACACGGGTGGGTTCCTGAACAATCTGAGTGAGGTCATAGGCAATGGAGAAATCATGACAGAACCTATCCTCATCATCAGTGAGTCAACCATTCGACGTTGTGAACATTGAAGTCACCACATACGTGAATGTTAGCTGAAGGATAAGCAGATAGGACTTGTTTCGGACTCTATTCTTTTAGTGCCCTTTGTTTTCCAGATCATATCCCGAATCTCGCCCTTATATGGCAGACCTTCTTAAAGTTGATGACTTCTACATTGAAAGTGGTACTACTGAACCGATAATTTGTAACTGTTAAACATAAGTTGTTAGTCCACGTCGATATCCATTCTATCACGGAATTTTATGACATTTTTAACATTTATTTAAATAGCAGACCCGCAGCTCAGTGTTTTCCGGGAGGATTATAAATGAGTGAGCAAACAATATTGTTTTCCTAGATAAAATAATGATTATATTGTAATGTTATGACCCTTTAGGCTGTGGTCATAGCGTAGTATATGTGTTAACTGTAGCAAGCAGGACCAAAGGTCAAAACATTATTATTATTATTATTAATAATAATAATAATGGATTTGAGCGACGGCTGTTCGCTGGATCAATCATTATGATTAGAAGAATAAACAATTAAATTGGGGAAAAGATGATTGACGTGTGAATCGCAAAAGGATTGTGAAAATAGAAAATAGATGTAAACATGATTTTGGGTTTGCATAAACAAATAACTAGATTTGGGTTACATCAGATTGGTCTGAGACACGTAATGATGTTACGTAAAGAAAGACGTGATGTATGTAGATTTGGGAACGATTCTAGGAGTCGTTAGCTGGTTATTGGAGAGAACAGACGATCAAAATGACGTGGGAAGCGGCGTTACTTCGGACAGCTAAGATGTAAGAACGCGTATTCTCTGAAAATGCTGGTCAGATCATGAGAATAAATGTTCATAAATAATTCAGGTATGTGTTGTGTTATTTACATCTGTAAAAAGAACTGTTTGTCTACAACTGTTTCGATACGTCCACGTCAATCGTTTCCTGTTAGAACTGCTGCATGAATGTTAAAATATACACACTAGACGATCAACTAAATGATACAACGTATATACATACACGCATTTACATGTACACGAATATACATAGGAAAAGATAAAACTAACTATTAAACGTGTACGCTGTTATGGAATATATTCACATAAACATGTGACATGTTTTATATCTTGATATACCACAATATTGCTAAATCGGAAAAGGTGTAATAGTTTTAAAATAGGAGAAATAACATCAAGTGCTAACAGTGTAAATTGAGCTTGTATTAAGTGTAGAATTATGAAGTTATTTAAAGGATAAATCTATCTATATATCTATAAAAGTGAACGTGTCTGTCTGTCTGTGTGTCTGTCGGTGTACATTTCCCTACGCAATAACTCTGTCAATTTTTAGTCTATAGACTCGAAATTTGAACTACCGGGTACTGAGATTGGGGAAAATCGATGTGTCGGGTGTCAGCCAGAAATTTGGCTGTTAAGGGGTCAAATTTCAACGATTTAACCTTTAAGAACTCTACCAAACTCCTCCGACAATTTTGGGTCTAGACACTTGAAATTTTAGATATAGGTTCCTTGAACCTGGATCTAACTTAATAAAGTGATTTGAGCCGGAAACTATAAATTTTAAGGGGTCATAATAGGGGTCACATTTTTAAAAAAATTGACGTCTGCGGTCTATACCAAATTACTCAGACAATTTCTGGTCTAAACATTTGAAATTTTACATAAAGTGTATTCAGAGATAGGGCAAATTTTTAATCTGTTATATAAAAGTAATTTATAAAATAAACAATAAGTTCTGTACAGTTCAATGTAGACTACAATGTACTTGGACTAAGTCACTGCGGGGAAACATGTAAAGGTTCTTTCGAATACACAGCGACGCGTCCCCAATTAGAAATAGCAACTAATCGATTAGATTGAAAAATGGGTGATTTTACCGGTTTCGATAACAATGGGAGTGTGAAACATCCATTGATCATCATTCAATCCCGAGCAACATCGGGTATTCCTGCTAGTATCAAATAAAATTCTGAATATACGAATGGAAGAAAAGTATGTAAATGTTAGTAAAAAAGGTAATGTAATTTTATTATTTTGTTTTAATCCTTTGAGATAGTGTTTTCATAATTTATGTATTCATTTTTTTTTTTTTTTGCTAACTGTTATCCTCATCTTCATAACGGCCAACTTATCCTCTGGCCTTCCTCGGGTGGTTAACAATGACGGGATGGGAATCCTGAGTCTTGTAACTGTAAACCCAGTAATTACTGCCTTCCATAGTTGTTGCATCACTACTTTTTTAGTCATCTAATCCTCTGGCTTGCTTTGAGTAGGATTAAAACCGCTTTCTTCAAACAATGCTCACATGGAACCCTGGAGACGCAACGCCTCTATCCACTACGCCACGAATCCGTAATGATTTGTTAAAATCTGTTCTGCATTCTGTAATAAAAGAACGCGCTATGTATTTCTAGGAATGACAGAAATTGTAATATATTTTGTTATTGTCCCAAAGTAAATATGGACGAGTAATTATTAACACATGTTTATTACCGTGTAAGGCATCTATACATCTCACTGCCTAAAAATAATGAACAGACTACGAAAGTGTACGAATGTCAGTAATTGTCGTAATATTTTGTGTTTAAGGAAATATAAAATGATGATTTGGCTTTCAAACGCACTTGATGCGTATTTCATTTTATTCAAATTAAAACAACGTTTCTATATGAACTCTCATCCTTGACGTTATTCTCGCGTTGCCTACGCATAGTTAAAACATTTCAAAATACAACCACTAGATACAACGCGTGACTTTTGACAAACATACTTCTTTCTCCAAATTTACAACATGGCAAGGAAGAGGAAAAAAAAGGAAAAAAAAGAAACAAAACAACACACTGAAGATGGAGTATACCTCTGAAATATATTTGTGATAAATTTCAAATAAGTAAAATATTTGTTTATTTTCCTAATATTACGTTGTGATTTGGCTTTCAAGCGCACTTGATGCGTATTTTATTTTATTCAAATTAAAAAAAGTGTCTATATGAACTTTCATCCTTGACATAAAATGATGTGTCTTAATGACTGTTTATGGCTGTCGGGTTAGGTTGATTGGAAAAAATGCGTGTAGGAAGTTTCCCGTCATCTGCCTATAATGGATAAACTAAATTAGAGAGGGCATGATCGTTTTCTTATATTTAGATAATACTTTTAACATAAAGTCATTAAATTCTTCTGTCTCATAATTATACAATTGAAGTAATTGATCCTTACCTGCTATTGTAGAGACGTTTTGTCATTTAATTATCTGATCTGAATAGATTTTTCTTCAACAGTGTCAGCACAACGCTTAACCGCAAATCTACTTTGAGTTAAAAAAAAAAAAAGACCTTTTTCATTTCAACGATGTGGTGACTTTTTTTTAATGACGGATATTTTATGATTAATGACTTTTCTAAATATCAAAAATAGTGGAGATGATGTAAATTTTACAAAACTGCATTCCATTAGGTATCGTAAAATAGCAAACTTCCTTATTGCTTTACATCTTGTTTCTCTTGACAATGTAGGAGTTCCAGCTGCATCAAATATGAAAGCACTTTTCGTTTTTTTTTCGTTTTTTTACATGGAGCTCACCACTTATCAAGGCCCGGAAGCCACTCGGGGATAAGGGTTATTGCGTGTACAGTAATCAGTGGGATAGTATCGCAGTAATGGTCAGCATTGGAGATTCTACAAAGTGTCTTACTAAAGGGGGAGGTTTGTCAAGAATTTGTTTATGTTGGACTTGAAGACATCCAAGTTTTAGTCAGGTGGGAAACAGGCAATCGGAAGAGAGTTCCACAGTCGTGCACTTCTAAGAAAGAAGCTCCGCTCATGGAATCTACGCTTGGATTTAGGCACAGATAAAGAGTGAGGAAAATTAATGACAGTGGTTTCAGCCAGACGGGTGTTTTTCGCGATAGATTGGCGAGGGAGACCAGAGATTGGAACTCGGACGAGCACCTGCCATGATAATAACGATAAAATAAAGACGGGCTCGCAACGGCTCTTCTGTGGGAGAGGGACTGCAGGGGAAAGAAAAGGGCATCCCTCACTAAGCCACGAAGTCTATTTTGTACTCTTTCAAGGCACAATAGGCTGTTTTTAGTAGCACTTAATGCATTTGGGTTTTCTAAATACTTCTCTATAGATAGGAGACGCGTCACGCTTAGTTAATTTCTTTAATTCAGCGTGTTCTTTTATCTTTCATGGTTTTATTCCCGTTTGAATTTTTTTTTTATTGTTCGATGATCCCTATTTAAATCTTTCGAAATTTGTAGAGACGATTTTCTTTAGCCAATTTCTTGAATTATATTTTTTTTCCATCCATTGGTAGTTCTTTTTTGCGAGCCATTTTGATAAATTCTACCACTTGCAAATAATCCCATTACATTTCAAAATACAATAAATATCAAAAACTTTTAAAAATCTATCCGAATTAGAGAATCAACATTTTAGTGTTTGAAATTTATTTGCCTACAAATATACTACAAAATTATATTATTAAACATATAAAACAAAATCATTAATATTTTATGAACTATCTGCATATAATTACTAAACGCACTTTATAGACACTAGGTTATCACACGTATACATACACGCTTCCCCTACACGATATGAGCCGTACTGAACGGATAGGTAACATACATTGATATAGACACGAATATACACTCGCCAGTTATGCACACAGTATGTAACGAGGACTACTGTCAACTTATGGCCGACAGAATGAAAGCATACTTTCAATGTTAATTAAAAAAAAAAAGCTTTCGTTTGAAATCCCATGCAGATTTCTTTCAACAGCTAAGGAAATTCGGAGATCTCTGAGTAAAAATAACGTGAAAAAAGTAACAGAAAGAATCTGCAATATACAAATAACATATACCCATCCAAAAAAAAAAAATCCCAAAAATTGTGCACAGTAATGTTAACTTACATCTGAATATATTTTATATGGACGAAGACATCATGCTTGCTACTACGCTCAACACGACATATCCTACTCTCCAGCATCTCACACTTTAATAGTCTTAGGGTAACACACATTGATTAACGCAGCTTTTGTATGATATTAGATTTAAAATTAAAACATTTCGTTCACGCCGAAGGTACCTCGGGAACCGTTTTCTTTATTGTTGAAGTTATGAATGTCCGTCATGCCTTTAACATGGTTTAGCAACAAAGTGAGACACGCACCAGCTGAACAAGTGTGAGCTATAAACGAGAAAGAAATCGATATCGGTCACATTTAAATAGTTAAGGGGAAAGAATTATTTCGAATTTGCAGTGTCATTAAGAAGTTAATGGCATTGCTGATCTATTTTAACGAGGACTGAAAACAAATCACAGGTAAAAGTGGCGGCAATTACCTGCCAATTACAGAAACTGTGTGCATTTGAAATTTATCAGATTAGAAAGACGGTAATTCAAAGGTAATTATTTTCTCGTTGAAACACCGATAGTAGCCGGGTCACGAAAGTAAACCAACAGTGAACCTGATGAGTATTGGGATGAGTAATTATTTTCGAATACAACATACCTTAAATTTGAAAGTAAAAGTTGTTTTAAACCACTTTCGCTTTGACCTTATATTCGAATCAGTATGCAAAGCAACCCAATGAGGTTATTTCTATTCTAGTTAGAAGAATGTGTCTTTTTCCCTTATTATTTTGGATGAGAGATTCAGCAGGAGGTACACTGTCAACGTATATTTTTATATAAGTCTCCAGATTTGTTTGTATCTTAGAAATAACTCCCTCCATTTCAAAACCTCTTTCACTCACCTAAGTTCCACCACTCCCATTTAAAGATCAACTTGTTTGCTTTTGGTACGAACATTGCAAAACAATAGCCATATTATTTATTTTGGAAAATGGTTAAGATTTATTAAATTATTTTTAATATTTATATTTCTGGTTGTCAAAATTCTCCATTATTTTTTATAAAATTATAAATAATTTATTTTTATATATGTTATATATATAACATATATAAAAATAAATTATTTTCATATTCCTCATCATATGTATATATATATATATATATATATATATATGAGAGAGAGAATTAAACACAAACACACACCAAAAGTATAATGTTATGCAAAAACAATATGCACCTTGATGTCTGTGAGTAATAAGCATTTTTAGATATGTTTTTCAAGTGGATGAATTCAAATTATTGAAAATACTCGTGTTTTGCTAAACAAATGTGATGATAACGAATACAAATTTTGCTGTTTTAAATCTAAGCCACCTAGAAATTACTGCAATTTTTTTTAATTTTCTGTTTCAAATATGAATCGGGGGAAAGAGAAAATAAAGACGTTTCCATTTCGCAAACAGCTGGCAATAAGAAAATTATATTCAAAGTGGGTACCGCATTTACTCGCAGTACGGTTATTTTTATTTATTTGTTTATTTGTTTATTTATTTTACTTATCCAATTTAGTTGGAAAAATTTGGGGGGGTCGAGATGGTAAAATTAGCGATTTGGGGAAATATAAAATCGACAATGATCGACAACATTCAAAGACGCGCATAAATTACTGCAATTTATTTCTTGTTTTGTTTTCTGTTTCAAATATTTTTTTACATAGGAATCACCACTTATCAAGGCCCAGAGGCCACTTGAGGATAAGGGTTAAAGAGTGTACAGTAGTTAATTAGAAATATAGTAATCGTTAGAATTGGAAATTCGGTAAATTTGTTAACTTAAATGGAACGGCTCATCAAGACATTGTTTACGTTGGACTAGAAGACAACCATATTGTAGTCAGCTGGAAAGCAGGCAAACGGAAGACGGTTCCACAGACCTGCCGTTCTATTATCAACCTACCCATACAGCGATCACGCATCATGCACAAAATAAAATTTCGCGCAACAATAGAAAAAAAGAAACTTGAAAACTTCAATCGATTAAAATAAGACACTTAAAACATTTTTTTTTAATTCAATTTTCACTTCTTTGAAGTAGGGGCTACTATCGGAGAAATAAGTTGCCGGGATATTATGAAAAGGAAAGAATATCAAGATGTCTGTTCACATTACACTTGAACTTATGCATGTCAGTACAGTTGGGAAAGCAGAATCCTGGAAGGGAGTTCCAAAGTCTAGCAGTTCTGGGAAAGAAACTATTAGACTAGAAGTCTTTCTTTAATCTAGGGACCTCTACTGTGTAAGGCTGGGATTTAGATGCTTGTCGGGTTTTTCGGGGGTATTTACCTCGAGGGGGCACAAGGGCCTGAAGTTCGTCAGAGCATTCACCATTAAAGTACTTGTAGAAGAAACAAAGGGATGCAACATTTCGTCGATGGGACAGCGGCTGAAGTATAGATAATTGGTGACTCTCTTTTGATCCCTGTCCAGAATCTAGAGAAAGCAGCAGATGCATCACACACACACACACACACACACACACATATATATATATATATATATATATATATTATATCAGTTAGAAAGATAAAGAGTAAAGTTACAAAAGAAACTTTATAACAGTATCATGTCAATAAGGATTACAGAAACAAATAAGGGATACATCTCTTTAGGCCATGGCATTTCGAAACTAAATGCTTCTCTGTTAGAAGAGTAGAAGAAACGACATTATAAGAAGTATAGGTAAAAAAAAACAATATCGAATTTGAAAACCTTCAGATCTGTAATGAAAAAAAATTCAGATAATAATTGGAAAAAAATTATTTCCTAAAGGGCGATATGATAATAGCAAAAGAAATAACGACCTGAGAAGAACAATAAATGCTAAAAGAATATATTCAACAATATATGAAAAAAATTGAAATACTGAGAATTTTTTTTAATTTATAAAAATATTTAAACACATTTTAAAACTTCAAAAATCAAAACAAAATTCAAGAAAATTTACAATAAACTTCTGATAACAACTATAAAATTTTAATATAAATAAAGCAGGACAAATTTAGTATCAAAGACGTAAGAGAAGATAGGAGAAAAGAAAAATAAGAAAATTAAAATGTAAAACAACTCAAGTTACGGAATATAACCCATCGGTAATTAGCTGTACTCCAGGATAAAATGAGACGGAAGTTAATATCCAGTCTACTCACATGCAGTAATAGCCCAGAGCAAAGAGTTCAATGTCTGTAATGAGTCTGGAAGGACACCGAAGGAATAATCCAGATTTGGGTTACCAAACAGAAAGTTTTTTTTTCTCGGAAATAAAACGTCTATCAGCGTTCCTTTATGCGTAAAATTTATAGTCATGCATATCAACTGGATTTCGAAAAGATTCGGAACAGTGTAGTCTTAGTCCAAAAATGTTTCAAGCACAATATAAATATTAGTGTCTAATTTATTAGAGAATAGCAGTAAAATAAGTATAAGCCCTATCGGAAATTTATTTTTTTAAAGAAAACTGTTCAAATTAAAACCATAGGAAAAACTCAGAATGAATTTATAAGATGGGGTGAAATTAATTAATAAATAATTAAAATCTGATATAGATCAGAAATATATAAATGAGCAACTGGCAGTCTAATAAAATAGAGGCGA
This sequence comes from Euprymna scolopes, assembly GCF_053919585.1. NCBI lineage: Eukaryota > Metazoa > Mollusca > Cephalopoda > Sepiida > Sepiolidae > Euprymna > Euprymna scolopes. Next base: position 181,686,105 of record NC_136483.1, read on the forward strand.
CATGTAATAATATATTGCAATTCATAGAACTTGGTTTCGTTCATTCACTCTAGATTAGCTTGACCTATATATGGTGTACTTTAATGATTAATAGTAACTGATGTTCGAATTGATTCTAACCAGATTAATAAGTTTTGAAAAGGCGAAATCGTTGCTTTTGCATGAACACACATACATTACACTTTAAAACCTTGCGTCAACAACATCTGAAGGTGTCCCAAGCATTACCACCTACAACATGAATATTGGACTACCGTGACAAATGGTTCTGCTACGACTCGAAAATGTTTTTTTCAATAATTACATTTACTTAGTAAAAGAATGCACGTGTTTTGGTCTTCTAAACCGTTACATTTTGAATATATATATACATATATATATATATATATATATATAATTTTTATTTTAATTGTATTCTAAATAATGATATTGAAAAGCTAAAAAAAAGGAATAAAATTGTAATGGCTTAGTACCATCTTTTTAGAGTAGATAAGCATCCCCAACATAACAAAGACTACATTTTAAATTTTAAATATAATCTTAACATAAATATTTAAATAAACATAAATTTTTGATATTGACATAGATGTTAAATTTTAAATTGAAGTCAATTTTAATTTTAAATTTGGAGTTAATATAAAAAATTAATTTAATTTTGGTTTTAAATTTATTAAAATTGTCCAATCTGATAAATTAGTTTTTAGAATAAAATTTCGAAGCCTATATAAGTAAATTTATATATAGTATGTTTTTTTTCAGGCTATGTAAAAGAATTTTACATTTTACCCATATTAAATAAAACGGGTGAAAGAAAAACAAACATTATTTAGTTCATATAGAAAAAAATAAAATTAAATAAAAATAAAAATAATTAATATAAATTTGAATGAACCTTCAGACCTTTACCAAGTTATCTCCCTAAGACTAGTAAGAAATGTAATTCGGATTGGATTAATTCCGTTTAAGACCGGAAAAAATTATACTTAATAAATTAAAAAAAAAGAACATTTTTCATAAGTGACGCGATAAACAATTCAAATATATTAGAATAACATATAACAGAAAATTTTGGAGTATATACAATTCCCCCATTTTCTTATTTTTATTTTATTTTTATTAGCGTCCAAAAAATTAAACGGAGAAATTTTTAAATTTTAACGTTTGAATTTTAGGTTGTTCATAAAAACGAGATTTTAACGAGATCTCGTAATGTATGTGTATGTTTCCAATTTCGATTATAAAACGATGAGTATCGGCTGAAGAGAGCTTGATATGGATATTGTTATACCAGCCTTCCTTGAACAGAGGAATTTACACCGATTAGCACTATAAATAGCGCTAGTAATTCCAACACCGGTGAGAGAGATGCGACTGCACTTCAACTGCTAGCCAAGTGCCCAGCAGATATACACGCTTTCCTCTCTTTCTACATTATTGTTAATACATTTGTTCCTTAACCGAACCTCGACTTGATTGTTCTTATTTTCACAGTTGTTCCACGACACAACAGATATCTAAAACGGTCCCCTATTATCAGGCTTAAAATCTACGGTATCGATGACTTATGTAAACTTTTTGTAAATAATATATCCTCAGGTCGACACTGATTCATAGCATAATGCTTAGCTCTTCGTAAATATCAGATTGAACTAGAAATCCATATATAATTTACAAGCATTAACCTAGTTGTAAGCGCGTCCAACTATCAACTCGCGGATACAAATAAAAACGACGTTTAAAATAAAGAGAAGAGAAAGAAAATGAGGGGAGTCAGCTGACCGGTTTCGCCCTCGCTTTATCAAGAAAAACGAACACTTTGAGCTGCCTTTGCAGTTGTGCTACTGTATCCTTACTGATAGGATGTGATACAGCGAAACAGTCTCTCCATGGATAACAAATATATATAGAGAGAGATAGTTAGAAACGAGGCGTATTATATGGTTCGTAGTTTTACGTCTATTAATCAATCACTTTGTTGTGACGTTTTACCGTTGAGATGTTTTGCACTGGTTAACTTCAATGAAAACACGATTGTCGAATTTACTTTACGGTTGGCCAATGGGAAATAAAATAGAAAGTAATTTCTTTAATGTTGCTGTTTTGACTCATGACTGGAGATAAGTAAGAATGATTGTTTCCTCTTGTATTTTTATTTTATGCACGAGTGATTGCAAAAGATTAATGAGATCATTGTTGATTTTGTTAGTGACGGCAATGTAGCCTATCATTTTGTCTTCATCCTATGATTAGCATTTACTTGATAATCGTCATTGAGCCTAATATCCATTACTATATTGTTATTCTAAATCTGAGTTAAGCAACGGATGCTTCCCTATCGTTTTTTTTTCTGTTTATTTCCTATCTATTATTCAGACAAAATAGAAAAAAATATTACTTATGTTTGAAACTTTGCTAATTTATTGTCGTAATTAACAATAACTTAAGTAAACATGTCGCATACTGCTTAAGTCTCTATTTAGTCCTTTTCTCACTTCATGTTGTTTAAGTCCCCCATTGGTTTTTCTACGCTGTATATAACTCTCGCTTTCGTAAATCTCTCCGTCTCTTTTTCCACTATTTATTAACAGTCAAACATTATAAAATATAATATATATTTACATGAAGGTAATTTATGTGCATATTAGTGTCTTTAGATAAGTTTGTGCAAGAATATTGTGATAAATATCGATAATCGAAAGAATCCGATGAACGAAGGAAGAAGCGATTTTGACCAAAGTAAACATCTGACAGCCTTACATCACACGTGATTCTTAGGTTTTATTACCACATGTCGAACGGCCCAACATACAAAATCAACAGTAAGTTATTTAATATGAAAGGGGCACGTTCGAAATGAATTTTTATTAAAATTCATCAACGATCTGATCCCCATCTGGCATCAATTGAAATGAATGGCTCTCGTCTTGGTGAGGCCTCATGTTTTGACAAGCTTCTGGGCTTGATCATTACTCCTGATCTGAAATGGAACACGTACATCAAATATGTTGCCAAAGCTGATGGAAAAATGGTAGGATCCTTCTATCGATCCAGTAGATATCTCACTGCTGATGCAATTCTCTATCTATATAAGAGCCAAGTTCGTCCAAGGATGGAGTACTGTTGCCACATCTGGGCAGGAGCTGCTAGAAAGGAATATCCTGCCTTGATAGAGTTCAAAATAGCCTTCGTAGCCTCATAGGAGATATCCTTTTTTTCTTCCCTGCAACCTCGATCTCATAGAAGAGATGTAACGAGTTTGTCTTTGCTTTTTCGTTATTTTCATGGCAAGCTCTCGATTGAGCTTCAATATATCTGTGCCTAAACCTAAACGTAGATTCCATGAACAAAGCTTCTTTCTTAGAACTGCACGCCTGCGGAACTGTCTTCTGTTTTCCTAATTTCCAGCTGACTACAATATGGTTGTCTTCAAGTCCAATGTAAACAAGTTCTTGATAAGCCATTCCACTTAAGTTTACAAATTTACTGAATTTCCGTTACTGACAATTACTATATTGTCCAATTGACTACTGTACACTCTTTAAGCCTTATCCTCGAGGGGCCCCTGGGTCTTAAGTGGTGATGCCCCTGTTAAAAAGCACAATTTCACAGCACTTAACTATTTCATTTCAAATTTCAATTCAAGCCATTATCACCGCACAACTATCTGACATATAAAATCAACAATTCAACCATGATACTTGACTTTTGCATTTTAAACTTTAATGCCAACCATTATATAAAAAAATAATTTTATAAAATCAACAGTAGGTTCGCTACAGTGCAATGTAATCACAATAGACTGTGACCTTAATCATTCCTTCACGTGCATCGGAAAGGGTCCCCCAATCAGAGTGCGCAAACGATTTGATTGATTTCATCGATTTTGATGACAATAAAATTATGACAGTGTTAAACATTGGTTGGTCATCATTCATTCCCGTGCAACGTCGGGTTACCCAAGATAATTTTGTGTGTGTCTGAGTTCTTTCCCTGTGGATTCCTTAACGGCCGGGCCGATTGATTTTGAAATTTCACACAAATGTACGTTACGCATTCGAGATGAATGTTTCTGTTTATAGCACAATTGAAGCATGATACTTGGCTTTTACATTTTAAAATTTAATTCAAGTTATGTTCATAAATAATTTTATAAAATCAACAATATCGTTCTCTACAGTACAAAGTAGACTACAGTGTATTATGGACTGCAGGGAGGCATGATAAGCTTCTTCTAGATTCACCGTGATACGTTCTTACCTAGAGCAAGAAATCAATTCGATTGAAAAATGGGCTATTTCACCGATTTTGATGACAAAAAAAATAGGGGAGTATGAAACATTAGTTGATCCTCATTTAATCTTAGGAAACGTCGGGCTGCCCTGCTAGATATATAGAAGTGTGTGTGTGTGTGTGTGTGTGTGTGTGTGTGTGTGTGTGTGTGTGTGTGTGCAGTTTGGCCAACATTTTACTGAGAGATTTTTTAAAAACTTTTATAGTATCTTTATTTTTATAGCTTTTATAGTATCTTTATTTTTTTAAACTTTTCTAGTATCTTTATTTTTTAAAACTTTTCTAGTATCTTTATTTTTTTAAACTTTTCTAGTATCTTTATTTTTTAAAACTTTTCTAGTATCTTTATTTTTTAAAACTTTTCTAGTATCTTTATTTTTTAAAACTTTTCTAGTATCTTTATTTTTTAAAACATTTCTAGTATCTTTATTTTTTATAACTTTTCTAGTATCTTTATTTTTTAAAACTTTTCTAGTATCTTTATTTTTTTAACTTTTCTAGTATCTTTATTTTTTTAAACTTTTCTAGTATCTTTATTTTTTTAAACTTTTCTAGTATCTTTATTTTTTTAAACATTTCTAGTATCTTTATTTTTTTAAACTTTTCTAGTATCTTTATTTTTTTAAACTTTTCTAGTATCTTTATTTTTTTAAACTTTTCTAGTATCTTTATTTTTTTAAACTTTTCTAGTATCTTTATTTTTTTAAACTTTTCTAGTATCTTTATTTTTTAAAACTTTCCTAGTATCTTTATTTTTTTAAACTTTTCTAGTATCTTTATTTTTTTAAACTTTTCTAGTATCTTTATTTTTTTAAACTTTTCTAGTATCTTTATTTTTTTAAACTTTTCTAGTATCTTTATTTTTTTAAACTTTTCTAGTATCTTTATTTTTTTAAACTTTTCTAGTATCTTTATTTTTTTAAACTTTTCTAGTATCTTTATTTTTTTAAACTTTTCTAGTATCTTTATTTTTTAATACTTTTCTAGTATCTTTATTTTTTTAACTTTCTAATATCTTTATTTTTTTAAACTTTCTAGTATCTTTATTTTTTTAAACTTTTCTAGTATCTTTATTTTTTTAAACTTTCCTAGTATCTTTATTTTTTAAAACTTTCCTAGTATCTTTATTTTTTAAAACTTTTCTAGTATCTTTATTTTTTTAAACTTTCCTAGTATCTTTATTTTTTTAAACTTTTCTAGTATCTTTATTTTTTTAAACTTTTCTAGTATCTTTATTTTTTTAATCTTTTCTAGTATCTTTATTTTTTTAAACTTTTCTAGTATCTTTATTTTTTTAAACTTTTCTAGTATCTTTATTTTTTTAAACTTTTCTAGTATCTTTATTTTTTAAACTTTCCTAGTATCTTTATTTTTTTAAACTTTCCTAGTATCTTTATTTTTTTAAACTTTTCTAGTATCTTTATTTTTTTAAACTTTTCTAGTATCTTTATTTTTTTTAACTTTTCTAGTATCTTTATTTTTTTAAACTTTTCTAGTATCTTTATTTTTTTAAACTTTTCTAGTATCTTTATTTTTTTTAACTTTTCTAGTATCTTTATTTTTTTAAACTTTTCTAGTATCTTTATTTTTTTAAACTTTTCTAGTATCTTTATTTTTTTAAACTTTTCTAGTATCTTTATTTTTTTAAACTTTTCTAGTATCTTTATTTTTTTAAACTTTTCTAGTATCTTTATTTTTTTAAACTTTTCTAGTATCTTTATTTTTTTAAACTTTTCTAGTATCTTTATTTTTTTAATCTTTTCTAGTATCTTTATTTTTTTAAACTTTTCTAGTATCTTTATTTTTTTAAACTTTTCTAGTATCTTTATTTTTTTAAACTTTTCTAGTATCTTTATTTTTTTAAACTTTTCTAGTATCTTTATTTTTTAAACTTTCCTAGTATCTTTATTTTTTTAATCTTTTCTAGTATCTTTATTTTTTTAATCTTTTCTAGTATCTTTATTTTTTTAAACTTTTCTAGTATCTTTATTTTTTTAAACTTTTCTAGTATCTTTATTTTTTTAAACTTTCCTAGTATCTTTATTTTTTAAAACTTTCCTAGTATCTTTATTTTTTTAAACTTTTCTAGTATCTTTATTTTTTAATCTTTTCTAGTATCTTTATTTTTTAAAACTTTCTAGTATCTTTATTTTTTTAAACATTTCTAGTATCTTTATTTTTTTAAACATTTCTAGTATCTTTATTTTTTAAAACTTTTCTAGTATCTTTATTTTTTTAAACTTTCCTAGTATCTTTATTTTTTAAACTTTTCTAGTATCTTTATTTTTTTAAACTTTTCTAGTATCTTTATTTTTTTAAACTTTTCTAGTATCTTTATTTTTTTAAACTTTCCTAGTATCTTTATTTTTTAAACTTTTCTAGTATCTTTATTTCAAACTTTCTGTATTCTAAAGCCTTAAGTTTTATTTGATTTATTTTTTATTCAATTTTTACTCCAAACAAGGCACAGTGCCACTTTAAGTAGGGGGCCATTATCGGGGAAATAAGTTCGAGGGATATTATGAAGGGAGATGAGTAGCAAAATGTCTGTTCACATTACACTTGAACTTTTGCATGTCAGTACAGTTAGGAAAGCAGATTCCCGGAAGGCGGTTCCAAAGCCTAGCAGTTCTGGCGAAGAAACTATTGGAGTAAAAGGTTTTCTTACACCTAGACATATTTACTGTGTAGGGGTGGGATTTTGCTGCTTGTCGGGTTTGTCGAGGTATTTACGTCGAGGGGGTACAAGTGCGTATAGTTCGTCAGAGCAGTTACCATTAAAGTACTTGGAGAACAGGCAGAGGGATGCAACATTTCGTCGGTGGAACAGTGGCTGAAGCCTAGATGAAAGTTTAGTACCTATCAGGTTGGCGACTCTCCTTTGAACCCTATCCAGGAGCGAGGCAAGTAGCAGATGCACCAGCCCAAATGTGACAACAGTACTCCATACATGGGCGAATGGTGGCATTATAGAGGTACAGGATACTTTCAGGTGTAAGTAGCTTTCTAGCACAGTAGAGAGAGCCCACTTTATTTTTCTTACTAATCATTATCTCAAAAACAAGAAATCTTAGGTACATTTGGCAAATCTGTGTTTTTTACATAATAAATATCTGTATGTAAACATTTGATATTTTCTTCCATCGACTCGTCAGTAATAAAAAATTCCTTAAACAGAATACAAAATTCAGGAAAAAGCAAAAAAAATATTCATCTATCTGTACTCGGTGGGCGCCTATATATATATATATATATATATATATATATATATATATATATATATATATATATATATATATATGGAGAGAGAGAGGGATAATAAAGTAAAAAGTAAAGTTACATAGGAACTTTATTACATTATCAAGTCAATCATGGTTAAAAAAAAAGAATAAAGGAGACATCTTTTAGAGCAATTTTAAAGCTACATGATTCTTGTAAGAAAAGGAGAAAAAGTCGATATAATACAAATGTAAATCAAAATAGACATCATCGACTTTGAAATCATTCAGATTAATAATGAAAAGGTTTTGGAGGTTAAAATTGGGGGAAAAGAACAGAAATAAAAACAAAGGATTAAAAATATACAAAACAAAATATAAGAAAATAAAATAAGATTTCGTTTTTTAGTTTTTTTTTTTAAGTTCCAAAACTTAATTTGAAAAATTTACATTAAGGTTTTGATAAATTTTAAATAGAATACTACTTATCTCCCTTTATATATATTTATACACGTGTTTAAATATAAAATAAATGAAAAAAATTAAGAATAATACATTTAAGAACAAATTAATGACTAAGTTATACGAACTATTTAATAATGCAAACGAATAAAAATAAATTAAAACAAATTCACTGCGATACATATTTGTATCCACTAAGTTTTTGCAGCCGCTTTTTCAATTCTTTTTCAGAAAAAAGAGGTCTACTCTCGAAATTATCCAAGCCAGTATATAATGTCAATTATATTTAAAAATAAGTTCACATTTGCTAATTTTGAAAGATATTTTGAATAGTAAATAGACAGACGAAGATGTGTAACTTAAATGTCATCGGCTGTGTATATCACATCACTATCCCGGTATCCTACATTGCTATCAGACTTCTTAAACGCGCGCGCACACACACACACATATATATATAAGGTATTTTTAAGGAAATATTTAAATTAATGATTAAAAACATTTAAAATAAAATCAACGTTTAAAATAAAGTTAATCGGGTGAAGAGAAGAGAAAGAAAATGGGGAATCAGTTGACCGGTTTCGCCCTCACTTTATCAAAGCTGTATTGAGGGGGTTGTTTTGGGGGGAAAACACGAATGGACATCGAAAATATGTACAAATAAAATCACATTGCATTACGTTATGTATGGTGAAGAAAATGGAAAAGGAGACTGAAATACACTAAAGTAACATTACTAGAAGATCCTAGACTAATCACGCTCAAGCCAAAGAGATATTATTTCTGTTTACAGAGGGAAGGCCTTCTCAACCGAACCTGAATAGTCTGCAAGATCTTTAAATGAAATAATGAGTGAGCACGACTTGGGATTGAAAAAGAATTCGTGCTAAAGTTCGCTGCCAAGACGGGTTTTATGCTCTGGTGTCGATTCTAGCTATATATATATACTAGCAAAAGTACTGTTCGTTGACTGGGTTCAAATACAGCCTACAGAAAATGGACTGATTTATGAAAGTATGATAGGTTATGAAAAAGGAAGGGTTGTAAAGAGATAGCTTCGAATTTGTATTTCGAAGTCTTTATTAAAGTGTGTGCCTATTTCCATTCTATAGAAGCCAGGCGCGAACGCGGATCCCACAATTTAATTATACTATCCCTATTTAAGTTAAAAGATACTAATCAAAGTATTATGTACATCTATATCAAAAACACTTGTAAACGTTTTTTTTTTTATTTCCATACTTTGTGGACTAGGCGCGTACGCAGACCCCACAATTTTAATGAATCATCATTATGCCAGATCAAACATACCCATTCCTGTGTCTCGATACATCTTCTATCATTATATGTGATCAGTTTTCCATAATAGTCACCCATAGAGGAGCCTATTCGTGACCAGACACGCACATACACAGACTTTCAGCTTATATATATATATATATATATATATATATATATATATATATATAAAGAGGGAGATGATGATCTGTTTGTTCATAGAAACTATTAATAAAACTCTGCAGGCGGTATTTATCTGACGCAGGAGGCCGATTCCTTAAAACTTTCATTGAAACTCACACGGTGTATTTTCAAATAAAACGAATTCTTCCTTTTGTTTAAGCGAATTATTAATTTTCTGTTTTCTATTACATAGTTTTATTATTTTCTTGACAAACTCTATCATGCCTCTGTTTATGCTGGTTTGAAAGAGCTCCATCCACTTACCTCGTTTCCTCCATCTTTCCATCAACCACCTCCCCGCCTCCTCATCCTGTTCGCATTCATTTGCCATCATCGTCGCTGTTTTTCATTGTTACTTGCTATTGTTCCGGTTGCATGTTAGGCGCTGATCGCGTTTTCGGCGCTTACCACCACCATTCGGAAAGATATTTATGAAAGTGAAGGCAAATACACGAGACACAAGACTTATTGATTGTTTTGGCAGATGGGAATTTACGAATAAGTATGATTAAACAGGCAAATGATGGCTGCAAGAAAAACGAAAACTTGAGCTGCTTTATGAGAGATATGTAGAAAGACTTGTCAAGAACAAAGTGATTTTAGTAATAGTGTTACGAGTATTAGCACAATGACAGATTTGTGTGTGCGTATATTATATATATATATATATATACTAGCAAATGTACGCGTCGTTGACTGGGTTCAAAAGCAGCCTACATAAAATGGACTCTGATTTATTAAAGTATGATAGGTTATGAAAAGGAAGGATTGTAAAGAGATAGCTTCGAATTTGAGGGTATCATAACCAAAGCAAAATATGATGAAAGTAAAAAATAAAATAGATAAAGCCCATAATGTATTATACCATACTTGTTAACACTGAAACACTTATCACAATATTCTGTGGATCTATATTAAAAAAAAACCTTGTTAAACTTTGTGACATATTTCCATTCTATGGAGGTCAGGTGAGAACGACCACCCCATAATTTTATTATACCATATTTCTTCAAACTGAAACGTAATTATCAAAGTATACTTACGCAGATAGATATGAAACGTCTTTATTAAAGTTTGTGCCTATTTCCATTCTATGAAGGTCAGGCGCGAACGCAGACCCCACAATTTTATTATTCCATTCCTATTTAAGTTAAAAAAATACTTATCAAAGTATTATGTACATCTATATCAAAAACATTTGTAAACGTTTTTGTTTTTAATTTTTAAATTTTTTATTTCCATACTTTGTGGACCAGGCGCGAACGCAAACCCCACAATTTTAATGAACCACCGTTCTGCCAGATCAAACACACCCATTCCTGTGTCTCGATACATCTTCTATCATTATAGGTAATCAGTTTTTTAAAATAGTCAACCATATATGAGCCTATTCGTGACCAGGCACACACAGACATTCATCTTATATATACAGTGATGATCATATTTATTGGCACGGTAAAATAAAAGTTAAATTTTGTCTAATAAATTCTAAAAAAGGGATTAAATTAAAGAAAATAACAAAGTATATTATGTATTTTTAACTGGCCTTTCCGATGCAGCAATCGGATTTTAGAAAAAATAAATAACAAAGGAACAACAAACATAATTGCAAAAAACACTTGTTCAAAATTATTGGCACAATTTATTTAATAATCAGTTGTATAGCCTTTGGCCTTGATTACCTTCCTCAGTCGCTTTTCATAGTTTACAACCAAGTTGTTGCACTCTTCAGTAGTAATTTTATCCCACTCTTCCTGACAATAATCCTCCAATTGAATAAGATTCTTAGGCTTCCTTTGCATTACCCTCAATTTTAATGTTCTCCATAAATTTTCAATTGGATTAAGGTCTGGGCTTTGTGATGGCCACTCCAAAACATTAATATGATTGTCCTCAAGCCATTTCTTAGTCAGTTTAGCCGAATGCTTTGGGTCATTATCTTGCATGAACCACCAACGACGACCAAGTGAGAGCTCTTTAGCAGAGTCTTTCAGGTTTTCATCCAATATTTTAACATAATCTTCCTTTTTTATGCTACCTGTGACCTTAACAAGTCGCCCTGGTCCAGAGGCAGCAAAGGATCCCCAAAACATCAAACTGCCTCCACCGTGCTTCACTGTGGGTATGGTGTTCTTAGGCAGGAAAGCTTCGCCAGATTTTCTGTAAATATAAGACACTTTATTATGGCCAAATAACTCTATTTTCGTTTCGTCAGTCCATAGAACACGTTTCCAGAATGCAACATCTTTATCAATATGACGTTTTGCAAAGGCTAGCCTTGCTTCCAGGTGCATAGGCTTCAATAAGGGAGTCTTTCTCGGACGACATGCTTTTAAACCAGCTCTCTTCAAAACTCTACCAACTGTATGTCGAGATACATTCACTCCAGAGGTGCTCTGTTCATCAACAATCTCCCCAACAGAGATCCTTGGGTTTTGTTTTACTTGTCAAACAATTTTCCGTTCATCTCTTGGGGAAAGAATCCTTTTTCTCCCTCTACCCTCTAAACTCATAACGTGGCCTTGCGATTTGAACTTGTTTATTATGGCTCTAACAGTGGATTTGGGAAGGTTTAGCTTCTTTGAAATCTTATCATATCCCTCCCCATTGGTATGGCATGCTACAACAAGCTTCCTGACGTCTTCGCTGTGTTCCTTAGTTTTAACCATGGCGATTGAAAATTATAATTTAGTCACTTATAATAGTTTAAATAAATCGCTATCTAAAAATTATCTGAAAAAAATTATTCACTGAATTAGCGTTAAACAAGCATAATATGGCTATAAAAAAGTTCAGAAAGCACGTAAACCGGAAATTGATTGATATTATACTGATACTAAAAGAAAAACAAAGCCGTGCCAATAATTTTGAACAAGGGTTTTTTGCAATTATGTTTGTTGTTCCTTTGTTATTTATTTTTTCTAAAATCCGATTGCTGCATCGGAAAGGCCAGTTAAAAATACATAATATACTTTGTTATTTTCTTTAATTTAATCCCTTTTTTAGAATTTATTAGACAAAATTTAACTTTTATTTTACCGTGCCAATAAATATGATCATCACTGTATATACTAGCATTTAAACCCGGCGTTGCCCGGGTGTTTGGATGTGTATGTTGAGCAGAAAAAAAAGTGGTAGTAGGAAGGCAGGCTCGAACTCGTACCGCAAAGGAGGAAAAAAACGGGGTAAAACCTAACGTTTATGCTGTTACGACCACCGCCAAATCCGAAGCGACATTTTTTTAAAATTAAGGTTAAACAATCTAAAGGAGAGGATAACTTTAAAAAATATCGGCGAAAAAAGTGGCCCCTCTCCTGTAGAAAAGTGCCCAGTTGAAGGGGAAGATATTAATGTTTTTAGCCAATTTTTCGATATTTGTCGTATGAAAGGTTGAACTTTTAAACGATACTGATTTTGGTAAAATCCGTCGCCTCTATTGAAAGTTTAAGGCAGACAAGCAAACATACATACATACATACATACATTTATATATTGGTAACTAAAGATTTTCGACCCAAACTGATGAAAAAGCTTGCCCTATCTCTGAATACCCTTTATGTAAAATTTCAAATATTATGATACGAAATTGTCTGAGTAATTTGGTAGAGACCGCAGAGGTCATTTTTTTAAACTTTGGCCCCTATTATGACCCCTTAAAATTTATTGTTTTGGGCTCAAATCAACTTATTAACTTGGATCCATGTCCAAGGAAGCTATATCTAAAATTTCAAGTGCGTAGACCCAAAATTGTTGAAGGAGTTTGGTAGAGTTCTCAAAAGTCAAATCGTTGAACTTTTACCCCTTAATCACAAAATTTCTGGCCTAAAACCGATCACATCGATTTTCCCAAATCCCAGTACCCTGTATATGAAATTTAGAGTCTGTAGACTAAAAATTGACAGTTATTGCGTAGGGAAATGTACACAGACACACACACGTTCACTTGTATAGACATATAGATAGATAGATGGACTAATAGATTAAACAAAAATATATACTTATGCATAAATATATATGGAAACAATTTTTTGTTTAATGTAAAGATTTTACGCAAATATTATGCAAGTATAAATCTATGTAGAATATCTGCATGAATATAATTACACGTAATAGTTAAGACTAGATCATCATTCCATAAGAAAACCGAAAAACCTAATAGGGAATTAATTAAAATGAAGGTTTAAAAATAATATGCAAATTAGCTTGATCTTTTGCTAGTGAATGCATTTCCACAACCCATATATAACACAATTGTATTTTCTTTTTAAATAAATAGAAAAGAGGGTTTTTAATATGAATATCAATACACACAAAAGAAAAACGAATTTATAGGAATATATATATATATATATATATATATGTATGTGTGTATATATATATATATATATATATATATATATATATATATATAACTCTGGACCTTGCTTGCTTTCTTACTTACTTGCATTTTGTCTTCAACAATCGGGCGATTCCATATATTAAAAAGGGATGACATGTAAATTATATATATATATATATATATATATATATATATATATATATATGCGTGTTTGTATACGTGGCTTACGAGCTAAGGAATAAGAGTGAAAATTTGTATGCTTGTGTTTCGATTCTAGCTGATGGCATTTAAGCAATATCTATATTTATCACACTACCATAAATTAAGTTATATAATAATTAATAGGGAATTGTCTCCATAATAAATAAGTCACGAAATATACTATCATATTCAAGCATATCTTACATGTGGGTAACGCCGACCGCCCTTCTCTCTCTCTCTCTCTCTCTCTCTCTCTATATATATATATATATATATATATATATATATATATATATATAGCTGAGGGAATATAAGCAGTATAAATTAATTAGATGAAATAACTCAACATTCAGAGGAAGTTATAACAAGTTTATTATACAAATGTATAATGGATTAAATAAGTAATTGACTCTCGAATGTATCTTGAATACTGGACTATCAAGATTAGCTTACTATCTTCCATTCGTTTAATAGACTAAGTAACCATTTTCAGGGGCATCAGGATCTTCCACTATATCAATATATATGTGCGCACGCGCATTCCCTGTAGAAAGACTTGCTGGAAAAATCTACATAAATCTAATTGTATTTACATGTAAAATTTACCGGATAAGATAAAGTAGCTTCGATTCTTTAAATGCTTGCTAGTAGAACTATTAACGTTTCTACCTACATTAAAATAGGGACATTTTGCAGTTAGGCAACAAAGCAAAAATATAATGGAACATTCTATAACAAGTAAATATTTATAAAATAAATTAAGTTAATTTTCTATTATCTGTGTTTCGGCAAAATTTTAAAGTGCTTATTTACTTTAAAACTAAAGTACTATCGAGTCTCGAGTTAAAATTAAAAAAAAAAGATAGTTGATATTCGACGGTTATCTGAGGAGTCAGTATAATGGCTCAAAAATCCAAACCTAAACATAATACTGGCAGAACATTACTTTTCGCACGTTGACACATCGGTTCCTGGTGACCATTTGTGACTTTCAGGTGCTGTATGTGCTCTCCGCTTATCTCGGCATTGTTTCCAGTCGTCCTGGTCTTCTCCTTGCCACTGGACTCAAACACTTCCGATTCAGGAGGGGTGTGGTTGGGGTTGCGCAACCCTTGCCTCACAATTACACGCGCTACTGCCCCTAACGGCTATCCTTTGTCTTTCAAGACTGAACGGAAGCATGAGGACTTTTTCGCCGGAGTGTGACATATATTTAGGTTTCTACAAGTTTTAATTTTCGATTTTTTAGTATTTTGGACTCTAGTTATCTCTGTGTGATCTATATTAAAATGTGGTCAAGAAATTTTTGCGATAATAAAACGGAGCTAACTCATTCACAACTTTTCACTCACAAACAAATAAATTAAATATTTATATTCAGTCATTAATAGCATTTACACTATACGCCCTTATACATTGATGTACGTTTTACCCACATACATAAATACACTTGCACACATATACTTGTATATATAAAAAGATATGTAAAATGTATATACATATACAATGCACATTTCTGTATTTACGCGCCATACATACACACACACATATATATATATAAATATATATATATATATGTGTGTGTGTATGTGTAAGTAGCATCGGTTGTGTTTTCTGTATGTACAACTCTCCTCTAGCCCACATCACTGGACCGATCATGACCAAACCTAGCATGACGATGTCTACTCAACTAGGGATGGTGCATGCTATTTTTTCAAGCTCACAGCATATGTATATATACTCTCCAACAGCTCACTCCACCCGAGCGATGATTATCAAAGCTGACATGGTCTCCGATATAGAGATGGTGCATTCCATTTTCCAAGGTCAATGTTAAAGTATCGTGCGAAGCTCCGGTATCTTTGCATATTTATATATAATTTCCGCCATGGATATATAAATGGCCTTAATTTTAATCATTTTGCGAGGAAATAGATTTCAATATTCTTTCTGTCACTATTACCATATGCTTACTGTATAACAAATGTCATGACAAAAAGAAATGACAATGATTTCGTTTTTAATTTTGCTTTTCTAAATTCATAAGTGTTTTTTCCTGTAAAATAAATTGCAAATGAATGTCAAATTTTGTTTTGAAATCCCGAGAGTTAGCGTTAAACTGTTTAGATTCCAAATTCCGTTTTCATTTTTGATTTAATTACGTAATGCAATAATCAACGTTTGATTAAAAAAAATTACTGAAAATATGTTTGCGTAGCTAATTGATTTGGAGTTTAATAGAATGGTTTACAATCTCCGCAGGCGTATGAAGTATTCCGTTGCGAGATTCAAATATTCATTGTTATAATTTGACAACCAAATGAACAGTAGAGTGTTAACAAATTTTCACCCATGTAATGAGTTCCATTTTTTACTGCACATATACATATGCATCACTTTCTATTAAATTGTAATATATACATGCACGCAAACATATATATATGTACACACACACATAAATATAGATATATATATATATATATCATTTGATATAGATATATACATACCATTTGATACATATATATATATATATATATATATATATATATATATATATATCTGAGAACAATAGGAATGGGGAATGAAGTCACAAAAACTATATATTGGTGAATATAGATTGGTTCATTTAGTTCATTTCTATTGTTCTCCTATATAAGCTCCAATGATACTTGTTGAGCTTTATATTGTCCAGATAAGTCTCCGCTTATAGAATTGAGATCACTCTTTTCTTCTAACGCACTAAGCTATATAATATATATATATATATATGTATATATATTTATATTCTATTATTCTATCTATCTTCTTTCTATCTTCTTCTATTCTATCTATCTATCTATCTATCTTCTACTTCTTCTATTTATTTCTATCTTTCTTTCTTCTATCTATCTTCTTATATCTATCTTCTATTTATCTTCTATTTATCTTCTATTTATCTTCTATATATCTTCTATCTATATCTTCTATCTATATCTTCTATCTATATCTTCTATCTATATCTTCTATCTATCTATCTTCTATCTATCTATCTTCTATCTATCTATCTTCTTCTATCTATCTTCTTCTATCTTCTATCTATCTATCTTCTATCTATCTCCTATCTATATCTATATATATAATATATATATATATATATATAAAATGAACTCATTTTTCCCGTGTGAGTTTGACCTTAATAGGATTAAAGATCAAGAGATTTCATGCAGATGTGATATGCACCAACTTCGGCATATTATCTGAGGTGTGCTATAGGCCTATTACCTCTACACTTGTTCGATAATCGTCCATTCCTATGTTTGTTCTGGTGAGAGTCCACTGCCAAAATCGGATAGATAAAATGGAAGTTGTAAAATCTTTTCTCTCTATTAATTTCCTCCTTTTCCCGCTGCCCATTTACACCGTTGCTTGATCGTTCACTAGGAACTTCTATGGACGCTCACCGTTTATGGGTTATGAGTTGCTTACAAAAACTGAACTGCTTCCTAATGGGGAAAACGCACCACTCTTACTTATACGTTGTTCACATTTATACACTAGGAGAGAAAATACATTACTTACACGTTTTACACATTTTTACACTATAACAAACAAATTACAAACATATTCTTTCCATTTTATTTTTATTTATTTTTTAATAAACCATACATTACATTATTTCCGTTACATTCCGTTTCGTTCCGTTCTATTTTTCTGTTTGCATTTTTCCTACCTTTCTGGAAAGTTTGACATCGTTATTTTTATATATTTATTTCCGTTTTATTTGTTTTCGTTCAATTCGATTTTTCTTTTTACTGTTTACGTTCTGACACACTTTCTGGTAAGTTTGACATCGTTATTTTCTCCCCCCCTCAATTTCTGCTCCCACAGTTAGATATTACTTTTCCGGTAAAAATAATTATACCATAGTAATTATCGCATTTCGTAATCTAAAATATCAAATTTACACCTAAACCACGCTTAGTTTTACGTTGTTCCCATTTTTACACTGAGACACATATGTAGATTACTTTCACGTTATTCGTAGATTTTACACTAAGAAATATATATACCAACAGATTCTTTCCGTTTTATTTCGTTTCGTTCCCTCAGATTTTTCTTTTTTCTGTTTACATGTTTTCGATCTTTCTGGAAAGTTTGACATCGGTATTTTCCCGATTTTCTTTACTTTTTTATGCCATTTACTACTTAATTTCCGTTTTATTTCTTTTTTCTGCTTACATTTTTTCAGGCGTTCTGGAAAGTTTGACATCGTTATTTTCTTTTTAGCAACTAAATGCTCGAAATACCAAATACTACATAGCCATTAAAATTTCCTCTCTACTAATATTAACAAATAGTCAAAATCAAATTAGATTTCGTCATTGTTTATATGACCCCGAGCAACGCCGGGTAGCCCCGCTAGTATATATACATCCAACGGCGATGTGAAAATTTATATTTTTGTATTGCTTCATATCACATAAACTTTATCATTAAAAATGCTCGGGATAATAAAATAAAAACCCTGATAAAATCCTGCATAAGGCCTGTTAATGTCAATAGTTATAGATAAACAAATAAAAAAGACGTTTAAACCGAAATGAAGAAAGATTTCGATTTTTAATATTTTATTTTAACAGGAAAACATTAAAAACAGTAATAAATTATTAAAATTGGAGATTTACCGATTTCGTTTGGATTAAAGGACATCTTAATAAAATGTCATCTTGAAGAAATTGTTTTGTTTTTTTTAATTTGTGTTTGATTTTGTCTTCTTTATATGTCTTTTTCTGCACTATTTAATGATATATCGTGGATTTATCATCTCATGATATATATATATATGTGTGTGTGTGTGTGTGTGTATAGTATAAAATAGATATATGGCAAGTAAGCCGTTTCGAAATGTTTATATATACCAAAAATCCCTGAGGAAAAAACGTTTCGTTATTCGGATTTCGTATTATGTGTGTGTGTGTGTGTGTGTGTGATGTGAGTGTGTGGGTGTTTTTTGGGAATTTGCATCCAATCTAAAGACGGCTCGGCTTTCCTTAATATAAATTAAAAAGTTCAATGCGTTGCACTTTATTAGGATTCGAATAATGATCACATACCGAAAACTCGCGTAAAATGCCCAAGAGATATAGAGCAAGATACTTATGTCGATATCTCGCGAGACACGCTGTAAATAAATGCTTTAAAAAGATCTATTCAGATGAAGGTACGCTTTGTTCCACAACAAATGCAGAGAAGGGGGAAGCTACCTAACAATGAATGCCACTCTACAACCGCCTCAACAAGTCTTTTGTCTATTGTGGAGACTTGTAAATAACATCGTTTCCTCTTTGTTATAAAGCTCTTAAATAGATCGATGTTTGATAAATATAGGAATATACATGCGTTTTTTGCATTATTTGATATGCTTCTTTAATGGAATGTTTAAATTGCCCTTGCGTTGTATCATACACATCATTTCGATTTAAAAATGTACATAATTTTTACATTAATAAAAATTACGTGTTTACAAATGCGTTTGTTTATCGCTTGTATGACACACTTTTTAAACTGATACTTACTAATATTCAATTATTAGCATTTCAGCCCGGCGTTGCCCGGGTATTTGGAGGTGTATGTTGAGAAAAAGAAAAAGTAATTTTTTTTAAACTTTGACCCCTATTATGACCCCCTTAACATTTATTGTTTTGGGCTCAAATCAAGTTATGCAGTTGGACCCATGTCCAAGGAACCTATATCTAAAATTTCAAGTATTTAGACCCAAAGTTAGCGGAGGAGTTTGGTAGAGTTCTCAAAGTCCAAAATCGTTGAACTTTGACCCCTTAACAGCCAAATTTCTGGCCGAAAATTGATTACAAAGATTTTTCCAAATCTCACTACCCTGTATATCAAACTTCGAGTCTGTAGACTGAAAACTGACAGTTATTGCGTAGGGAAATGTACGCAGACACAGAAAGATTCACTTTTATATATATATAGATTTATAAAATCGTAATAGTGCAGATTATTAAGACCTTGCTGCCCAAATCCCTACATAGCACCCCAGTAGTTGTTGCCCCTGATAGTAGCCCCCTACACCAAAGTGGCAATTTGCCTTGTTTGGGGTGAAAATGTAATAAAAAAAATAATAATAATATTTTGCGATATATTTTGATTTTAGCATATTATTGGTTTTTATGCTTTGTCGCACTGACTAAGAATAAATTAACGATCAAAAAGATTTTTCGACAGCGGATAATTGTTGTCGGTCTTTTGAATGAAGCCACAGTGGTTCACTCTCCCAAGTTATATATCTTGTTTGGGTTATTTCATAGATAATCGTATGAGGTTCTCCTACCGGGAAATGCAAAGTTGACCTTGTGTAACCTCTGGAAGAAAAGGTAAATTAACACAAACATCATAACAATGCAAGCTAAAATTCAGAGAACAGATAACTTAAGAAGACATATTTTAATAATAATAAAACTTTACTTAGGCGTGTAAGACTCCCCCCCCCGATGTGTCTGGATAACGTTGTTTCAGTTATATTCTGGAATAAACGAATTTCTATAATCTATAGTTTAATTTATTTTACCTCCTCTTCCAAAACGTGAGAAAAATAAACTATTATAAGAAAACGACGTAAACAAATCAAAGAAGGGAATTAAAAAAGAAAAACAAAGCCTTAGGAAACATTTCTTTACCGAAAACAGAATAGTTTGGTTAACTAATTGCTATTTCTAGAGGAATTAATGAGAGGAAATGTTAAATCTTTAATGGTTGTTGGTTTTGTGTTCATCAATACTATTCAATTATTCCAGAATAATATTATAGATCAGCAAAATGACGTAAAAGCAGAGAATGAGGTTTGTAGAGAGCGGCCCGTATTTAGATGGTAAAAAAAACTACAACTTGGATGTCTTCAAGTCCAACATGAACACATTCCTGACAAACCGCCCCCTTAAGTAAGACACTCTATCAAATCTCCAATACTAATGATTACTACAATACTATCTCATTGATTACTGTACTCGCAATAACCCTTATTCCGGAGTGGCTTCCGGGCCTTGATAAGTGGTGACCGCCATGTAAAAAAAATATGTATATATATATATATATATATATATATATATAATAGGTACAAAAACAGAAGCAACTAACAAAGAATTATTATTTTGGATTATTTTGGACCATCTTCCAATTACATTATTTCGTTGGATTTTACTTGTGCGAATGGAAATTTAATTAACTTTCTTGGATTTACATTTTTGGATTTTACCGTCATTGGTTAATTTACCTTTCAACAGACTATTCATTCACGTGAAATCACCTTTTTCTTCGCCATCTTTCCTCTGCTTCATTTTTTGTTATCTTTGACTTACTTGCAGTTTCATCAAATACTTTTGTATGCAAAATCCGATCCCGCATTCTGCTAATTCCTACCCTCTGATGAGAAGGAAAGTATTTTTTTCGAAACGCCACGGATTAAGGACTATCCACTTATTAAGCGTTTCTTTTCACGTTAAATATGTTTTTTTAACTATTTTTCAAAGTGTTTTCAACATGTTTTATTAAGTATTTGCTCTTATCATAAATTCTATCTCCTATTTGGTTTTATCGAGCTTTTACATCTGGTTGAGATTACTTTATAAATATTAATTCTTTAATATTTATAATATACATTAGTTTTACCATCTGGGATCATTTTGGTAAATTTAATTGTATTTTTTTATTTTATATATATATATATATATATATATATATATATATATATATATCACTTTTATATGCAAAGTTACAATATGTGAAGATACACGGGAAAATCAATTTTACTCTATTATTGATGTATAGGTTTAGTATGTTTTAGTGATGGGGCGATTCCAATATTTTTCTCGATTCCGATTCTTTATAAATCTGTAAATATTTAACTATGGGGTTGCTATATTTTCTTAGATTCCCATTAAACACCCGTTAAATGCGCAGGTATTTTTCTAAACATAAAAATATACTTGTGGAAGTTGATCTATGGATTTGTGTTTAAAAATAGTTAAAATCAATATATATTTATTATTGTATTATTACGTCTAGCAATGAAAGATTTTTCTTTAAACAAAACCAAATAAAAATGACAAAGGAATCGTTTTGGCATCGGAAAAGAGGCACACATTTTTCCAATACCCATTCCGATGCGCCAAATATTCCGACTTTTTCGACACTCGATTCTGATACCGCGAAATCGTCCCAACACTAGTATGTTTTCATTTTATCGACAGTCCACACAAAATTTTACCAATCCTTGCAATTAACAAAAATGGCGACATTCCA
Organism: Euprymna scolopes; assembly: GCF_053919585.1. Lineage (NCBI taxonomy): Eukaryota > Metazoa > Mollusca > Cephalopoda > Sepiida > Sepiolidae > Euprymna > Euprymna scolopes. Next base: position 181,708,374 of record NC_136483.1, read on the forward strand.
AACTTCACAGTTCTTATTCATTACTTTTCCTTTCTTTAACTTCTTCATTTCCTCATCTAAAACAAAATAGTTGGCTCTCTTTACCCTCACAGACAATAACACGTGTCTTTTTATTTCGTGTAAAGTTCCATTCCGCCCCTAACTTGAAGAATTCATACCATTCAACCAATGGCGTCATTCCAAGACTTTTGAATTGTAATTCCTATTCTTTATCCATTAGTTTTTCGATTTACGACAAAAAACCGATTTTGCTACAAACCATTGGACAACTTGAAGCGCCCTTGCCAAATAATCCTTTTTTGCGGTACATTTCGCACGTTAGTGTTTATTTTAACGTACGTCTATGCACCGGTATAAAGTGATCTGTCAGTTGGTCAGTGAGTTTGACAGATGCGTTGAAAGAATATTTGTGGATTTCTAGTTCTTGTGTACTGAAAAATTATTTTCACAAAAGCGTACATCTGCCGACAAATTCAATCAATAACAAAATAATTATCAAATGTACCAAACTCATTTTTTAAAAAAATACTGGACCTGACATCTTGTTTAATCCTTAGGCCGTGCTTGTCGAAAAGCCATTTTGACAAAACCATACACATGGCTAAAAAAAAAAAAATAATAATAATGCAAAAAATTATGATGCAAAAAAATAATTAAATGTACCAAAAGGTTATTTGAATCAAACTTATAAACCTGATAGAGGACCTACTATTAAGAAACAACAACCTTGATCAATTGACAAAAAGAAGAGGTTGAAAGTATGATAGTTGAAAAGTAATTTTTGTTGAAAGGTTTCACAAGTGCAATTAAAAACTGATCAATCCAGTGAAACGACAATAGCAGAATAAAACTTGTTTGGCGTGTGGCTACAGTGACAATGTCATCCCATATGAATGTTCCAGGTGATTAGAAATGGTTATATAATAACTGTTGAAAAGGATACCCTTGTTGGTTCACGATTTGGGTCTGAGAAGAACCAACACTTGCGTACATCTTAAGAACGAACCATACATAACCGTCACAGACATTAAATATATCTTCTTATATGCATATATATATGTGTCTTCACTCTTTTAAACACAGCGGAAATATAACACATTGTCCTCGTATTACTATAAAATTATCGATGTGTCTGTTACGTGCCATGTAAAAATACTATTTACATCGTTAGGCTGCATATTTACATCGAAGTTCATTTTCCTGAAATTATAAATTTTACTTTTACCTTTCAAGGACCGTAACTCTATTTCGTAAATTCGTCTTTGTTAAAGGTGAAGTTATTTCCTTTGGATGTGATTAGCAAATACAACGATTTTCTATTAGAATGGTTACTTCATTTCTTTCGCGTTTTACAACACCAAGACTGTTTTCATAATTTGACTGTCAGCTCTCACTTACGTGAACACCTTGACCAGTTGAGCTACAAACACTCTGACGAGAACATAAGAAAACCGGTTTATAATAAGGCGAGAATCTTTAATTATGATGAAATATGAACGTCTATATTCTATATATCACTGTTGTGATGTCTCTCACATGCTCTTTGTCTTTTTATAGTTTTTTTCTTTATCGGTGTACCAGTTCGCAAACATTTGCATACGCTCGTCGGTGCAATTAAAATATAAATTCTTTGTCTTTTTCTCTTTATTTAGTTTTTCCCCTACCTTATTTGGCTCTTATGTCCTTCCAGTATTTTAACTTCAGCTTCCTGCGTCTATTCTTCACATTTATTATTTGTTATTTCTTCTTTTCTTTTTTTATTTTACATGTAATCGTTTTCTTTTTTTACATGTCAAGTTTTTTACCGTTTTTTTCTTTTTTTCCGGTTCCTTCTTTCCTTTTTCTTTGGCATCTGCAAATATCTTGCATACGTGCATGAATTTTGTGTTATGACATCTTCACTTCTGTCCTATAATCAACTTTTCCTTCATCGTCACCAAAATCACCGTCTACTGCTACACAGCATGTCTTCTTGTTCAGCTCATTTAATCCTTCCGCCCCAAACGAGTGTTAGCCTAGGAAATTAATTAAACTCTTCATCTTTGTATTTCCCGGTCATCTCAATTGATCACTTTCGGAAACCCAAGCGGAAGTAGACAAGATAAGCGATCCATGTAATAAATCATGCAAATAGTTTAAATGGTTTATGCGTGGAGGAGATTGGTAGAGTAATAACTACCCACAGAGACTATGCAACCGGCAAGCAGAGTTATATTTCCAATGAGACATGGTACGGTCATGCATGCATTGACTTTGGAAAGATATGTATCTACGTGTTTTACAGTGATAGGAAATATAGCTAATACGCAACCAATTAATCATGTATTATACGAACTTACTAACATGCGCTAATGTTGTTGACTGGTGGTCACATTTAACTTTTATTCTGACGATCGTAATTTGGACGAGTAATTGCGTCAACACATAAAACGAGTGTTGCACTAGGTGTGCCAGAAACTAACCTTACGAATGCGTGAAATATATTGAATAATTCGACCCTCTGTCTTTCCAAGCTTATAACTACTCGAAAAGTGTAATTTTACCCTAATTTTTTTCAATTAAAGGAGCAAGGACCAAGGTTTCATTAAAAAAAAACGTGTTTAAAAAAAAAGGGTCTTTAATTTCGGACTTTACGGGTAAAGTTCTAAAAAACACTACTTTTTTGTTTTAAATTTGAATATATTATTTTATTTTTTGATCTTTTATCTTCAATTTGTGATATATAAAACTTTGGTGCGTAAATTAATTATTTACTTTTTAATAGACATTTCAAAATGGGAAGCGTGAATTAAGAAAAAACGTTTTTCTCAAATATTATATTCAGTTTATTGCAAAGAGCATAAATTTTCACATTGACACTGAAAATATC